>NW_008333887.1:1076813-1089428 GCF_000622305.1 Nannospalax galili | reverse complement strand
GAAACAGTAATGGCTGCTTTAGGCATGGGTACTTGGAGCATTTTAAAACCCTGTCTTCATTTGTCTCATTAATGCAAATGCATTTATACAACTCTATAACTTTTTCTCTACCAAGCAGCAGTTTCCTAGAACAAGGGCTACTCTGCAGCTTTAGTAAATTACTGGTCTTCTGTAGAAAAAGAAAGACTGAAAGGCAAAGCAGTCTTTTGTTATCAGCTCACACAGTCCAATTTTCTCTTGATATTCTCTTATGTGTCCTATTCATTAAGTTTCAGTAAATTGTTGCCATGCACAAAGGGATGGATAACTACAAAAGCCTTTTGCTTAGAAATACAATTCTTCATAACAGTGCATACCTTTGAAGACGCGAGTCTTATGTAAAGATTATTCCTTTCCTAACTAGTAAGGATTTCGTTGTTTTGTCGTGCAGAAGTAGTGTGAACTTGCCCTTCTGTGGATTTTCATTCACCTGGAAAGGTACTGGATGAAAGTGCAGATATGGCCTGTGATCCAGAGCTTCCCTTGTATTCTGGGCTCTTCATAAGGGAGAGATGCTTCTTTCTTACCCTGATAAAATCCATACTGATATTCAACCAAGATTCTGACCTTTGAGACAGCAAAAAGAACTTGGTCTACTAAATGAGCTTTCACTGAAAGAAGCCTGACAGGGCCAGCTGAACAGTCTATGTAGGCTCCAACTGTTCATAGACAATGCTAACACATCAGTTTAGATAATAGATTCTTGTCTGCTTGAACTCTGTCTTTCATAATGGGCAGCATACTTTGTAAAGGACATTGTTAAGTAAGCAAGGAAAAGTTTAGTTCTATGCAATGGGAAATGGAGATTGAACTCAGCTCTGCTGAAACAGAAGGTAGAAGGGATTCTAAGAGATGGAGTGAGCTGCCTGTAAAGTACTGATGAATATTGGGCTTGAAAGTGGTCAGTAGAATATGCATAAAACATAGCATTACTCTTGAATTTGCAAATATATTTCTTTGTAATTAGGTCAACTATGCTTGCTGATTGATGCTCAAAGAATTATGCTACAGCCTATCTCCCTTGATAACTGTATTTCAAGGATAGCTCTTATGTCTTGGAAAGTAACAGTGAAGTTGTAAATTTGGAAAGAAGCATTGCAAAAGATATTCCAAAGGTATAGAGAAATAAGTTAGTTAGAAGAGTGCTGCTAGAGTCTAGAAGAAGGGTATTTAAAGTTTAATTCAGCTGATGGGACCTTCAAAATATCTTAGACAACAGTAAACATGACTTTTACTTTACATGCCCAGAAAGTTCCAGTGACTCTCAACCACTTAAAAAATCTGTTTAATTCTGGATTAAACTTGATGTGTAGCTTTACCATATATTCACAAAATATTGTAAACAAATGAAACAATGTATTTGAGAGCATCTTTACATTTCTAGAAAAACTAAAGCATACTCCAAGTTTCTGAAGCATACCTAATTTTACATCATTGTGCTTTAGAAATTATAATGCTTTTGTGTCCTTTGCAATAGCTACCCCAACTATCTCCACTTATATAGTGTTGCGATTAGTTTGATTTCTAAGAAAAACATGAAGCTTTCTAAAAATAAGCAATTATTTTTAAAGATTTATTTTATTTTTAGTGGTGTGTATGTGTGTGTGTGTGTGTGTGTATGTGTGTGTGTGTGTTTGCATGCATGCGAGTTCAGCTGCCTTCAGAGGCTAGAAGCTTGGATTTCCTTGGAGTTATAGTTATAAGTGGTTGTGAGCCACCCAGCATGGGTGTTGTGAACTAAACTTGGATCACATGAGAGAGCTGTCTGTGCTCTTAAATGGTGAGCCGTCTTACCAGACACAAATAATTCTTTTTTTTTAAAAAATAATTCTAATTCTAACCTATTCTCAAGAATTATAAATTAGAAATGTGATTTTGACTATAATTTTGTGATTTGTAATGAAAATTAATTTTAATATTCACATATTTTCAAACTGAAATCTAAATAATTTATAATTTGAAAGAGAGAATAAATGCCCAATCTGTTAGAATACATATTTGTATGTGGAAAAAGGCCAATGAAGTGTTGATGCTTCATTTGTTCTAGTAAAGTTCTGCTTACTAGGCACTTACCATGTTCATCAGTATCTGTGGTAAATTTGACTGGGCAATTGCTAAATTTAATGTTGCTCTTTAAGCGGAACAAGATTTTAGCTTATTTAACCTTCTCCTTGTACCTTGCTTTAGTTTTTGGAAGGATCTTTTACGATGATATTATCAGGGAAAATAAATAGCTCTCATTCCTATCACAGTGTCCTGGCTGGAGCACCTATAACAAAAGAGATCAACAAGAGAAAGACATACTTTATGTAACAAAGGATCTTCTGTAATGAAATGAAGATCCCAAAAAGCTTGGGGACCTGATAATTTGTAATGTTAGTTTTAATGGAGAATACATGGATGCTTGTGTAGAAGTAAAATTGGATGAAGTGGGGAGAATTTACCAAGACTGGCTTCTTCACATTTTTCTCCACCCAGGTCTTTGGAGACCAGTATGTTCTTTTTCTCTGTGTGGCAGAGAAAGCACTTCTTAAATAAGGAATTGCATCTTCTTCAGGGAGAAAATAGAGAATGAACTTCCCTGTTCAGTTGTTTTCTCGAATCCTTTAGTTTAAATTATTCTGGGTAGCACAGCCTGGCTCCATCCACACTCTTCTAAGAAAGCAACACAGTAGAAGTTTGAGTGCCCTAAAATAAGTCGAAGTGATTAACATATTTTGCTTCATCTACAAAAATCACATCCTGTAATTCTTATAAGCTGTGCCCAACACAATCACATTCAGATTTTAGTGCCAGACCTGTGCCAAATGCTAATTTAAAAAAAAACAATATGAAAGCATCCACAGTAAGTGATTCTTCTTCAGAGCAGAAGGACACTCTCAATGAGCAAGTTGAAGACTCAGACATAAATAACTGCCTTGGCTGAATGTCTGGAGTCCTACTAGCCTCTCTAGTAATCTGCACTTGCTTCACTGACTTCTGCTTTTTTACCATTTCTTGCTTCCTCCTATTCATTTAAAAAAAAACAATATGAAAGCATCCACAGTAAGTGATTCTTCTTCAGAGCAGAAGGACACTCTCAATGAGCAAGTTGAAGACTCAGACATAAATAACTGCCTTGGCTGAATGTCTGGAGTCCTACTAGCCTCTCTAGTAATCTGCACTTGCTTCACTGACTTCTGCTTTTTTACCATTTCTTGCTTCCTCCTATTCTTCCCTCTATGGTCTTTTCGGTGAAAAGATCATTTTGGCTGAATATAGAACTTACTTTCTTCTTCCTCTGAACTCTTTCACATATAATAATTCTGACTGCTGCTCAGCCACACAGCCCACCTTTCTCTGAGAGGTACTTTGAATTTATAGGTCATATCAGTATAATGGCTCATAAACCATCTGGCTCCTCCTACAGGGGTCAGACTGGACCACTGAGTTGCAACTGATCAATCCTAAGGTTGGTCATGAGGCGATAAGATGGTGAATTTTCCTCTTGGGACAGTAATATTCTGAATGCTCACTGTTCAACTAAATTTCCTCTCTTGTGGCGTTAAATATGGAAAATATGGAAATTATGGAAATAGATCATTAGTTCATGTTTACAGACTCAGGAAAGGAGGGTTTCTGAATACACACTGTCTTCATCAGGCTAAAAACACAGTCCTAGAGTACAACAGACTTCATAAAAGAGAAAGAAAACTTTTCATTTGATGAGTGATCAGCCAGCCAAGCCTGTGAAGGAGGAAGTTGTGTATGAGTGATGAGAACAGTCATATCCGTGTTAGAGTCCTGAGGAAGCAGAACCTACAGAAAGGTAAATGTGGTCTCTTGCTAGCATAGCATTTGAGGAACTGGGGCTGTTGTGATAAGGGAATGGAAAGGTAAACAATTGTAAGTTGTGCAGAAGCCCACCTTAGAAGAAACAGAGAGTAAATCTATGAGAAAGTATGTAAGAAGACTGATCTACATGACCTAAAAATGACATGCAATTGGGAGATGAATGACCTTCAATACAGCATGGATTAGGGACTCACCCACATGGTCAACTCAGGCCAATTCTCTGAGTTAGACCTGGAGTCTTTCCAATTTAAAAATGGCTTGAACACATTTTTATTCAAACATAAATTGTATAGCTTAAAATGTTTAAAAATCATCAAAAGTAATCGTTTTCCCCTTATTTGTGGTGCTGAAGAGCTAACCAAGTACCTTGTGCACACTAGGCAAACACTTTACCTTTGAGCCACATGCCCAGCCCTCTTTCGTCTTTGCGCTAGTTTCTTTATCTGGCCCAGGCCAACTGTGACCTCACAATTCTCCAGCCTCAACCTTCCAATTACTGTGATTACAGACCTTAACTACCTTCTACAGCTTAAAATAATCATTCAAGGGAAAAAAATCAGGGCTCTTAGAGAAGGGTTACAACAAATTTAAAACTACCCTTTAGAAAAATAGTCCCTCAGAAATTTTCAACCCAAGAAAGGTATTAGAGGGATGATTTGTGCGTGTGTGTGTGTGTGTGTGTGTGTGTGTGTGTGTGTGTGTTGAATATTTTCAAGCATAAGCTGTTCCTTGAAGGCATGCTGGAAAAGGCATTCATCACGTATTAACTAGAAAGGCTACTAATTGACCTCTTATGTTCTCCCTCTTCTGGGTCTGCATTTCTGTGAAACAAGTAGATAAAAATGGAAGAGGGAGAAAGAGGTTTATTTACTATCGTGTATTAAAACTTGAATTGAGTGACCATACACATCTTAATCCCAATACTCAGGAAGCAGGGGAAGGCAGTTCTCTGTGCATTTGAGGCTAGCCTGGTCTCCATAGAGTTCCAAGCCAGCCATAGCTACATAGTAAGATCCTGATTGAATAAATAGAACAAACAAAATAAAAACAAAGCAAACTTCGCGTATCCAAGATGAATCAGTTATTACTCAGCCTTGTCCTGTTATTTCGTGAACTTTTATTAGAGAAATATAAGATATACTTTGTTCTGTTTCTTAAAATAACAAATACAGTTTTGTAAAAATTATAGAACCTTAGCTGAAAACATTGATAATTTAGAAATAAAGCGTGATATAAGTAGTATTTTCTACATTGTACTATGAAAATTTGATAATATAAAATTTGATAACATAAACCATAAAATGAAACTGATTTTCTTTAGTTTTATAGGAGCATTTGTATAATACATTTATTATTTCCTTTATGATAATGGTATCTATTACGTAAGTCCCAATTTTAGAATTTCTATGAATTAAATCTCCATCATCTATTTGTATAAAAAGTCGTTTCGCCGGGAGTAGTGGCGCATGCCTTTAATCCCAGCACTCGGGAGGCAGAGGCAGGCGGATCTCTGGGAACTCAAGGCCATTCTGATCTCCGTAGCGAATCCAGGCAGCTGGGACTACAGGGAGACCCTGTCTCAAAAAGACCAAAAAAAGAAAAAAAAAAGTCGTTACAAGAAATAACATTTTTAAAGGATACGTATGTTGTAAAAAAAAAAAACCAAAAACCCTAAAATAGCATTGTAACTGAAAATATAAATACACCAAAGCTAATACACATATATTAGCACTTCCTCCGGTTGCAAATGGATTGCATACACCTTGAAAACTTATGAATAATTTTTGTTTGATGTGGTTAAACAAAGAGTTTGGTAGTAAAATTAAAAGTTATTCATCTTAGTGATCAAAATAGTAAGAGCATGTATAACTTCATTGTAAAGTTATTGAACATTATGCAGATTATTTTTGAGTAAAATATTGGTATAGACCTTGAAAATAATTTCCTTTATTCTTATTTCTTAGTGTCTCCTTCTCCTTCTCCCATTCTTTCATGTGTGCCATCTATACACTACAAATGTCAAAAGAACATGCACAAAGAGAGAACCCTTGTCTGTGCATATGATCATTAAATAGGCACTTTCTTAAATTTTCTCAATTTCAGCAGAATAGATTCACATGGGATTCTAGAGAAACTGTGGTGAACAGGAATTATTCAAGGGGCATTAGGAAACCAGAACATGCAAATCCTAGATGTGATGTTTACTGTTCACTGTCAGCTTTAGAGAATCTAGAATCACCTGGGAAATGGGATATTATCTCAATTAAGTTAATTGGGGTGGGAAGAGCTGTCGATTATAACTGGGTGGCACCATTCCCTACGTGAGGATCCTGGGCCTTACAAAATGAAAGTGTGAGTGAGGAGTGTGAGTGAGTGTGAGAGAGGAGAGTGTACAGGCATTCCTAGCCCTCTGCCTTTTCACTGTGGTTTCATGTGGCCAGGTGTCTTAAGTTCTTGCTGCTGTGCCTCCCCACTGTGATAGACTATAACCACGAATTCTGAGCCAAAATAAACTCTTTCTCCCATAAGTTGATTTTGTTAGCATTTCTTATGACAACGATGGTAAATGTAATGAAGAACCCAGATTACCTTAAGGCAGGAGTATGGATTCATGGTCACAGAAGAGAACCTGTTATGCTATCGGCAGATGGGGAAAAGCTTCCAGGAGCTTTGGGCTTTTAGGTAGATATGGGCTCTTTTTGTGCCTTGTTAACTCTGAAAGAACTGAAATGATTACTTACCCATGATTTCAACATTTTAGAGAATGTTTTCATATGAATTGGTGTCAGAAAATCTAGTATGACTAACAAAAGACTAGAATTTAGACTATCTAAAGGGAGGAGATTCCAGGCAGATTTCATGAAACGTGAGATAAAAATAGTCCCTTGCTGCACAGTGGTTGTATGACACTTCCTACCCACATGGCTGTTGGACTGAGGCAGTCTTAATTTGTGAATTTTACATCAGAAAATTTATTTGTCATTCTCTAGTGGGGCAAATGTCAAACATATGATAAATGCCACACTGGGTGGATGTGGGCTATGAATTGATGATGATGGTGACAAAGGAATGATAAAAATCATAGTGATGGGTGTTAGGCACATGGGGGTGGTTTTGCAAACAAGGAATTTCTCTTCTCTATCAAGGGCAGGATTATCACATGGAACAAACTACAGGTCTACTTTGCTTCTGGTCTGAATGATTACTTCTGTCTTCATACAAGTGAATCATTAGTATATTCCTAGTAAGTATAAGATTAAGGTAAGATTTTCTGTGGGGTAAAACTTTGCTGTAAGCCATCTCACTTTTACCCTTTTGAGTTTTGATCATCATATGTCATTACAGTATTGACTGCCAATCATTTTAAGACATTCCTTTAAATACCAAATGAAAAACCCTTCTGCATATTTAGTCACTTTCTTGACTTTCACTGGAGTGTCACTTGAGAATTGCTGGTAACCTACTTGATCAAAATGGCCCTTCCAAAATCTGAAGTCGCTCATGAGGTGATCCCTTGACACATAATCTGTGTTCCTCGTGCATGTGTGTGTGTGTGTGTGTGTGTGTGTGTGTGTGTGTGTACTTTGACCAATTTTTGTAACTCTTTTCTTGATCTCTAGTTTTCTTAAAATCATGTTCCCACCATAAAATGCATTTCATGTACAGTATTCAGTACAATGCCATGTGCATGATGTGTGCCATATATAACAGCTGAATGATGGTAGACATAAAAGAATAAAGAAGGGGAGAAAGGAGATGGCAGGATATAAGCATTTGCTTGTGTTGTCTGATATGGTGGGTTTTGAGAGAGAATTCTGTTAAAATATATCTTCCCTCTGTATAATATCATAAACTGTACCACAGAAACTGACTTAGGAATGTTATACTTTGCTATGGTGGTTTAGTATATTTAGAAGGACGTATTAACACCTCAGTGAGAACTAGTTCATGGAGACATTTTGAGTTTTGTCTTATAGAAGAAACAAAACAATGTCACATTACCTGTTTCTATAACAACTATGCACTCTACATCATTTAATGATACCAACCTAAAGGCAGTGTTAGTCCATGTGTGTCTCATTCTGGCTAAAGAGAAATGGTTTCATAAGAGATAATTAGAAAAGGCTGCATGATAAGAAAAATCTAAGGGTTTGGAGCTGCAATGATAGTCCTATAGGTTATATTTGTGGATCATGGCTCCAAATTTTTAGGTGTGAATATGTGTCCTGAAGTAACCACAGGGGCCAAGAATGCAGAAAGGGACAATGAGGTGGTGGGGCAGTGGGTGGGGGGGAGGAGCTTGGAGACCAGGATAATAGGACACAGTTCCTATCAATGGGGAAATAGGAAAAATGGGTAATTCTTTAACTGGGGAGGGGGGAGGGTAATACAGGGAGAGAGACAGGAAAAAGATATCATTAAAAAAGTCTGTCTAAAAGTCTATAGGGAAATGTTTACATTCACAAATGTACTTAGAAATACACATATAATATATATGTGAGTGCATGTTGGTATAGCTGAAGGTTAACTAAGAAAAATCCCAGTACCAGGCAAGGGAAACCTCTTCTCAAGTTGTTAGTCATGGTAGTCTAAGGGGAGACTCCCAAAATAATATAGGCTATTGCCACAGTTCTTGGTTGCCTCTCAACGTGAAGGTAAGACCCAATTGCAAAAGACACCACATACTTCAGACACAGGACTTAGAGAATAGTGCTGGAACTGATCTAGAAGCCACCTCCTTCCTGAAGAATAGCTCTCCTAGAATCAGAAGTACTATGCAAGCTGCCAAGAAAGAAGCCAGTCAATGATCTTACCCAGCTGTAATACCTATGAACCACAACAATGACCAGCCCAGCCAAACTCCTCTACTTATTCAACAGTGGTATTTGTATCTTGGGTATAATCAACA
The DNA here is from genome assembly GCF_000622305.1 of Nannospalax galili. Lineage (NCBI taxonomy): Eukaryota > Metazoa > Chordata > Mammalia > Rodentia > Spalacidae > Nannospalax > Nannospalax galili. Next base: position 1,080,646 of record NW_008333887.1, on the reverse strand, counting down.
GCTGTCTAGTTGGACTTAAGGCCCCCTCAGTTTGAGAGAATCCATGCCTAGTATTGTTAACAAAGCCAAAAAACACATAGACATTAGAGGAGAATGTATTACTGCCACTTTCCTAAGCCAGTATAATTTGTTGCTATAAATGACCAAGTGGTGCCTATACCCAATTGATACATCTATAATGCAACCCCTACACTTAAGACTCAGGACACATCATAGAAGGAGTGAAAGACTGCAAGAGCCAGAGGAAGGGAATTCTGCTGATAGTGCATTCTGGACATGCTACGGAAGCTGCACCCATGAAATCTCCTTAATACAATTGCCTAAACAAAACCTGAATATGATAATGGTTGACATGCAGATGTGGATACAGGAAATTTCATAGGGTCCCATGTCTAGATGAAGGGCTATTGGCAATTAATGGATACAGAGAGAAGGAGAATCCATTTTCTTCAGGGACTAATTCCCTGATAGGTTGTCTAATCCTAAGTGTTTAGTCCTAAAGACAAGTACTCACAAACACATGGACTCAACACATCATATATGTATATATAGCAACAATAGTCAAAGACATGAAATTGAAAGGGAGTGTGAGGGATTGATGTGAGATGAGTCAGAGGGGGGGAGAGAGATGTGGAAATAATGTAAGTACATACTCATATATGAAATTCTCCATAGTAGTAGCAATAAAAAAAATCTTACGAAGGTAACAAAAAGGTAGAGTTAATCTCTAAAAACAAAAGAAAAGAAAGGAGAAAAAGAAAAGTCGTGAGGCCTTATACCTAGGGATCCGTTGCCAGAAAGGTGAGCCCCAGCCTTCTACATCTGGTGGGATAGTTGTTCTTCTGAGTGCAGAGCACTGCTTCTACTTCTGTTGCCTCCACACCTGTAAGCTGTCACCTCCATTCTGTTGTGCATTGTGTATTGTTAATGTCTTTGAAGAAGTCTGAACATCTTGGTCATCTGCACGATGATGCAAGTTCACTTTCGGGATCAAGCATGATTTCGGTCAGTGCGTCTGGGTGCCAAGTAGCCTAGATTTTGAATGATCATGCCAAACTTATTTCTCCCATCAACCTGGTTATGCTAGTACAAAAAAACACAGGTTTTTGGAGCACGCATGCTGAATTAGGATGGAATTACATGAAATACTGCCAAGATGTTACTGTGTGGGAAAGGGAGATTTAAAGGAGAGTAACAAGAATAAAGAAAAGCGCGAAAGTTAGAGCATAGATATGGTAGGGTTGTTCAAACATTTGGTGTGTGGGAATCACCCTGACATCTTGTTCAAATGGGGGTTCTGATTCAGTAGGTCAGGCAGACTCACAGGTAACGCTGACATTGCTGGCCCTTGGATGACAAAGAGCAGCAAGAGCCTGAGGGGCAGGTAGTGACTGGAAGTGGTACAGTCTAGAAATTACCAGTATAGAATATAGTGTTTCAGGCTAAAGTGTGCTTTCCTTATTCCCAAACAGCCCAGGCTCTTAACTTTCAAACATAGGTAAGCATTAAGTGCTTCATTCAGAAACTAATCAAAAAGAAATAAAAATTTGGCCAGTGTCCATGTTCCTTTTACTTTTCTTGCAAGTATGCTTAGAGAGTCTGATTATCAACCGGTTGTTAAAATATTTATGCTCAGAAAGAGATTCTGTCTTTGATCTTATGTTAGGAACAACTTAAGTTATAACCTCCAGATGTCTCCCAGGGCTAATGAAGGAGGCAGAAGAGATAGCCAAGTCCAATCACTTTTATTGACTAAACAAAGTGGGCGCCCTGTGTTTCTTTTACTTCTTGACATTTCACTTTTGCTTGTCTGGCTTCACAGTAACTGTGATGTGATTTCAGTGACCCTCTGCACTGCTAAAGAATGCCAGCGTATGCTGTAAGTTAGGGCTAGTATTTAGTAAACAAAATGAGACTTCTGTAGGCTCAAAAAATACTACTATAACAAGAAATTTAGAAACCATTTAGCATACAGATAGATGTTTAATGGTTGTATGATTATACTGAGTGAGATCGGCTCCTGGCAAAAGATAAAATAATAATGTAAAATATAATAATACATTTAGCAGTTTCAGTTTGTCGTGCTGTATCTCACACAATATTTGATACAACAAAACTTTGAACTTTGTGAGAAGATGCTATTAGCTTTATTTCACAGAGGAAAGAAACAAAGCTTAGAGGAAATAACTCACTCAATGTCACAGCTAGTGAATAACAAGCCAAGATTCAAACCCAGATTTGTCTGAGTTCAAAATCTGTCTTCTTCATTAGCAAGCTCTTTATCCATTTGGATGCACTAAAAGTTAAGTAGAAATTATGTCTGATTTATATGTTATGACAAACAAAAAGAGCATGAAATTCTCTTTGGCACACAGCCCTTCCTCTCTAGCAGTTTCCAACAGTCGTTTTTGGAAGTAAGTGATGTGTAAACGTTAAATAAATAAAATACTCAGATGCCCTCTGCTCGCTTCAAAGACTTTTAAAGTACATTCTCTTTTTTTTTTCTTTTTTTTTGAGGAGGAAGTGGGTGTCACAAGTCCATGATTCTCAGCCTCCAGGACCAATGTACCATGTGTCCTTGGGGGAACAACCTCTCTGCTATGTGTGCTGAAAAACGCAGAAATCAGACTTCAGGGTTTCAGTGACTGGTTATTATAATCTGGACTTCAATATTTCTTTGAATCATCTCGAATCATCTCATACATTATTGATAATTTTTTTATTGATAATTTAAGTCATGGTGCAGGAAAACACAGGGGGAATCTGGGGCTCATAGACAATTATCCCTTGCCGGTCAGTGCTGGGAAGTAATGAGGGAAAAGCTTCTGAAACTAAACAGGGTACCCTGACAATAAGTGAAATGTTAAAGACAGAAAACCTCAGAAGTGACTTGCTGTAGAACAAGAGATGGCTGCCTACTTGAAGAACTGCTTATGTTCTTCAAGCTCAGCTGTTTGGGAAAGGGTAGACGTTACAGAGGAGAAGCATTTCACTTTGAATTAAAATAATGTATTAAATTCAGATGCCGTTTCTATCGAAAGTAAATGACTCCACAACCTGTGTCTGAATGGAGGAGATACAGGACGTACAATATTGAAGCAGATTTTCTGACAATGCCAGAAAAGGTTCAAGTTTATTAGGATCGTTAGAGCCGTTCTTTTGTTATTGCTCTACTCATAAAGCTCTAAGGTAGCCTCAGTCTTATTTTTCCACAAATCGTCTTATTTTTATTGTTCAACCCCGAAGAAAATGAGATTGGACAAGCTTGTTTTGCACGAAACTGTTGAAGGAACAGACGAGTAGTTCTCAGAAGAGCATCATTTTTCTTTCTTTGGTAGGTACTTGGGAAGGGTGTGTGCATGACATGCAGCTGCTTCTCTATGTGGCAATCAGTGCAATAAGTACTTGGTGAATGTCAGGTTGAATAAGCCTAGAAAAGGTAGTCCAAAGGATGACTTTTTAATGTGGTTACATGTACTTAACTATATTGCCCCTTTTTTTTTGTTGGTGTTTTTGAGACAGGGTCTCCCTGTAGCCCTAGCTGTCCTGGTGCTCACTATGTAGACCAGGCTGGCCTTGAATTCACAGAGATCCACCTGCCTCTGCCTCCTGAGTGCTGGGATTAAAGGCGTGTGCCACCACACCCAGCTAGATTGCAACTTTTATGAAGAGTATTCCTGATACCATTACTTTAAGATCAAATAAAAATAATGGAATTTAAGCAGGATTACCTTAGAAGGCACTACTAGGATGAAATATATAAATAATAAAAGACATAACCATGAAAAAACTATGTAAAATATTTTAAAAATTAGAATTGTCCATGGACAGAT
>NW_008333887.1:1039822-1076758 GCF_000622305.1 Nannospalax galili | reverse complement strand
ATAAATATGTGTATATATATATTTTTTTCTGTGTGGGAGTGGATATTTTATCTTGTATAAACAAGCAAGGTAAACGAGGCTTAAAGAGTTAACTAGCTCACTCACATGCATCAGAACCATGATTAGATTTAATATCTGTAGGTTTCAATTGGCCTAAGGTATATGTACTTCAAAGTCATCCTATGTACCCTAAGCAATTGAGCTGATTTTTAGAATAGTCTCTCTCTTGATAAGCAAATACTGTTGAATATAGGTAAAGGATGAATGCTTTGTATTACTCATCCATTGAAAAAATTAAAGATTCAGCATACTTATCAACATTGATATTAGTTTGCTTTATTTAAAAATATATGAAAATTTTAGTAGGATGACGAGACGAAAAAAACAAAAAGTGCTTTCACAATCTTTCACAGCACAAATAAGAATCAATATTATTGAGTATGAATAAATTTGGAATTTTATGTCAGTTCTTTAAAAATATGCTTGACTAGCTCTTAAGGTGTCTTATTCAAATCAAGTTATATTGACCTATTATTTTTACTTGGATCTCCACTTTTGTCATTAGACTCCCTTATCTTAGTTTGTTTCTTCATTGCTGTGACAAAACACTCTGACCACTACCAACTTGGGGAGGAAAGGGCTTATTCAGCTTACAGCTCCCAGGTCATTGTTCATCAGGAAGCCCAAGGTAAGAACTCAGGGCAGGAACCTGGAGGCAGGAGCTGGAGCACAGGCCATGGAGGAATGCTGCTTACTGGCTTGCTCCCTTGGCCCCTGCTCAGCCTGCTTTCTTATGCAACACAGGCCCACCTGCCCAAGGGTGGCACCACCCAGAGTGGGTTGGGCCCCCCCACATCACTCATCAAGAAGATGCCCCTCAGACATGGCCACAGGCCAGTTCAATACAGGAAATTCCCTAATTGAGGCTCCCTCAACCCAGGTGTGTCAAGTTGACACTAAAGCTATCCAGCACATCTCTCTACTTTGGTTTCTGACTATGACCTTGCTTGTGAAACCCTGGAATCATGTGATCTCCACAGAGCAGTTGACTTTCCTTTACTCTTAGATTATACTCTTGATTCTGTGTATTATTTAATGTATACCTACTCGTGTGGTACTGTGTAGCAGCCATTTGTGACACACAGGGACTCTGTTAACCCCAGGAAAAATACTGAGCCTTGAATACATTAGCTGTGAATAAAAATGATTGTCGATGTCAACCTTATTTCCTGAGGACTATAATTGATTTTATGACAGTTTGTTCAAAGGAGGTGAGCTATATAAATGATCCAGGAACTTCTTGGAATGTATAAATATTATGTCATATATGCATCAATTTTGATTCTGAACATCAATATTTATGATGAAAAAGAGCTAAGTAGAATTGGAATTTTTCCTAGAACATCTGAATCAACTACATGGATTAATCAAATTTACTGCATCATTTGCTGTGAAGCAGCTACATTACTTATTCATATTAACAAAATGAAAAAGATAAATTTGTGATTGTTATGTGAAAGTGAATGGCCCTCTCACTCAGAGTGCTGAAATTTTTTTTTACCTAGAGTCGTTGAACATTTATCAATTTAGAATGTTGAGAGTACAGATTTGACTTGAGTTTGAGGTAGGGGCTAAGGATCCATCAAGTATCCATAGGATGCCAGTTATGTTATTGCATAACTCCCACTTTGAAAAGCAAGACTTACAAAGAAATACTTGTAGATTTGCCCAACCTTCTAACCTTGCAACATGATATTGTCACCCACAAAGCTCATGCTGCAGAACCATGTGTTGAGTTACTGAAGTCATTGAATGATTTTTTTGTAAGTTTACAATTTTGAGTTGAACATTATTTATAGCTATCCTGAGCTGCATGAGGCCCAAGAGTCCCAGGTTGGACTTATCTGCAAGAAAATGAAAATTCTCCCAGCCATGGTCCCTGAATGAACTTGTGGTGCAGTCTCAACACTGTGCTTGTAGTGTGAATGTTAAATAGACACTGCATTGATTCAGCAGGATATCAGTAACATTGACTGTTTTTGTTCATCATACATTTAATTTCTGTGAATAATTTAGCAGCTGATTGTAGGCATATGAACATTAAAATAAATATCTTAATTCATAGGCCCATAAAATGAATTTTAATGAAATAAATAATAAAGAAAATAGGTATCTTGTTTCTAAAAGACAAGGACAGTCACATGGACAGAATCTTTTTTCTTAGAAGTGTTAGTTTCACATAAGATCACTAATCTTTGTTGCTTATTGATTTTTGTATCCCATTAATACTATTTATTACTTTTATGTATATTTTTAACCTGTGTGCACAAAAGTTGCTGTGAGCCTCTAATAAACTTCCCCTTTTAATATAAACTACAACAATCACATATTATAAAGAAAAATAAACTCTATAGTAATTAAGACACTTTAATAACACTTAAATGATGTATTAGGGTATCTGACTAAACGGCATCAATTATAAAGATATATCAAATTAACCAGTACTGGGTTCTGGAATTTCAGTATCACATCGCAGTCTTCCTGATAAGCATTTGAAAAGTTAGTTCTTATTACATTATTTAGTTTTGTTAAAAATTATAAATATTCAAAGAATTTGTGTAATCCAAAGAAATGCTTAAAAATTTTTAATTTTGGAGAAATTGATGTTCTAAGATCAGTCACATTCTTGAAAAGGTGGTAGTTTTAAACACTATTAGATTTATATACAAGGTATACAAGAGAAGTTTGTTACAAGGTGTCCCACTGGAGAAGACCCGTGAAACAGAGTATTGCCAAAGCAAGTCTTTATAGCTAGCTGGTGGCTACAGTCAGGGTATTAGATGCTGAGTGCAGCCCCAAGGCTTTCTCAGGGTAGGCTTTCATACAAAAAAAAATCACATCCTTTCCCTAAGGTGTGAAAATCTTCCCCAAGAGTTTCTCATAGCTCGTGGGTGGCAAAATTCTCCACAGTTTCTCTTTGCAGGTGCAAACCAAGTGGAGTGAAAAGTAAAGAAGCCAGAGAGAGCAGTTAGCAGGTGCAGCACATGCTGACCTTTAAATCAAACCCATATTCTGTTGCAGCGGGGCCAAACTTCTCTGTTCCCACATTTTGATTTAACTGCCTCTAATTTTCAGTTGCTGGGATTAGCTAGGGCTGTAACGTGGTATAACTATGGTCAGTCCTGAGGTGTCCCATCACAAGTTAGCCCTGGCGTATAACAGAACTTGAATGTACAGATACTGCATTTGATTTCAGTTATTCTCATTGACACTTGTGGTGGTTTGAATGAAAATGTCCCTCATAGGCTCAGTATTTGGACATTTTGTCCCCAGTTGGCGGCACTGTTTTGGGAAGTCTTAGAAGGTATGGCCATGCTGGAGGAAGCACGTCACTGGGAGTGGACTTAGACATTTCCAAAACCTTGCTGGATTTCTAGTCACTCTCTACTTTCTGTGCCTGCTTGAAGATGAGAGCACTTAGTTTCTGCTCCTACACCAGCCACATCTGCCATATGCCTCCCCGCCATGATAGACTCTTTGTCCCTTTGGAGCTGTAATCTAAATAAACTCTTCCTTTTATAAATTCCCTTGGTCATGGTGTTCCTTTCACAGTAACAGAAAAGCAACTAATATAGAACTATTTCTGTTCTAGTTTACTTTCAATTGCTGTGACAAAATTCTCTGATCAATATCATCTTGGGGAGGAAAGGGTTTACTTGGTACATCTCCTGAGCCACCGTTCATCAGGGAGCCCAAGGAAGGAACTCAGGGCAGGAACCTGGAGGCAGGAGCTGAGGCACAGGCCATAGAGGATCTCTGGTTACTGGCTTGCTCTCTTGGCCCATGCTCAGCTTACTTATACAATACAGAACAACCTGTCCAGGGGTGGCACCACCCACAATGGGCTGGTCCTTCCCACCTCACTAAAAAATCAAGAAAATACCCCACAGACATGGCTACAGGACAGTCCAATGGAGGCACATCTAGACAATGGAATATTATTCGGCAACTAAGAAGTCAACTGTCAAGTCATGAAAAGACATGGTGGTGGGGGTAAATGAAAGAGGCCAATCTCCAAAGGCTATAGACTTTAATTTGCACTGTCAGAGAACTATGGAAAGAGTAAAACCACAGAGGACAGTAAAGTTCACAAGAAGAAATAAGGCAGGAGGGCAAAAATGGACTTCCTTCCTTCCTTCCTTCCTTCCTTCCCTCCTTCCCTCCCCCTCTCTCCCTCCCTCCCTCCCTCCCTCTCTCCCTCCCTCCTCCCTCCTTCCTTCTCTATTTCCTTCTCTTGCTCTCTCTCTTTCTTCATTGTATAAGTTTGGTGCATGCATATATGTCTGTACAGGCACTTGTGAAGTCAAGATTTCTTCCTCAGTCACTTCTCTGTCTTGTTTTTTGAGCTGGTGTCTCTCACTGATCTAAAGCTTACTGTTTTGACTAGGCTGGGTGACCAGTGAGCTCCTGGCATCTTTGCCTGTCTCTGTATCTGTGTGCTGGGGTTACAGGCAGGCACCCATTTTTCATGATGTCTTTTTGTACATGACTGCTGGGGATCTCAGCTCAGATACATTTTGGCAATGTTTCTTGATTTTCCATTGTATAACTTTTTATCTAAAGAAAATAAAGTAAATGTATTGAAGCATTCTTCATCAAACCACTGAATATTTCTATTTTCAGTTCCATCTGTTTCAATGAGAGATTGGGAGACTAGTGGAGCTATTACACATATATGTTAATACATGCATGCATACAGAAATACATGTATTTATAATACATTTGCACCTACTGTTATCTAGATTAACAGGAAACAGCTATATTCTTTTATCTCTGCTCCTGCTTTTAACCTTTCATAAGATCATGTAATTTAACACCTGGTAAAGACTATGGACCACTCATCAGAAAGGAAGTGTAAGGCTGGGGATCTATCTCATCCATAAAATGTCTGTATAGCATGTGCAAGGCCCTGGGTTCTATCTACAGCATTACAGAAAGTCAAATTGATTTTATTATTATGGAAACGGATCTGACATTGCAAATCAACATGTAACTTTTTTCTTGTATCTTTTTGGAGGAAGCAGTGTTATCACACCAATCATGTAAGCTAAATTTTAGAAGATGACGGAAATATTTGAGCTTGTCCTGCAAACTGATATAATATTGAATTCACCAAAATACTACATTTGCTTATATCATGCTAAGTAATGGCACATTAGAGAATGAATATGAAGCAACATTCAATCAATCAAGACGTCTATAGAATCTGCATTGTCTACCCAGATAGCTCTTAATGTTTTTGACAATTGAGATGTCATCTTTATGGTAATAAATATAATTTTCTACAGTAAGTGCAATTTTCTGGCTGAGATATCTATCTTGAGTCATTATTGAACGATGATAAAAATGATTACTTTGTCATAATAAAGCTCATTGCCAATTCATTGGTTTCTTTTTCCCTCATGTCATAGCAAATGCGCTTAGAACCATTTCTGCCTAGGGCCATTTTTTCCCCCCAGATTTCAGTTCTGGAATAAAGTTTGATTAAAAAGGTTTTTCTTTCATTGACTTACCTTATTTAGTGACCCAGGACTTCCTTGTTTTGTGATTCAGTGTCCAGGCATAGATTTCTCATTGGGTAAGATAACAAATCAAATCAAATCAGAGTTTAGCTAGGGAGCTGGGCGAACAAACCTGTCTTACCTTCAGTACTTTTTAGGAGATTAACTACCTGCATTATCTTCTCAGTGTGTCCACTCTCCCTTGGATCTTGGCCAGGTGAGTCTTTTAATATTTCTTTGTCACGGTGCTGGGCATTAGTGACAAAGGAGCCTGCTCTCTAAAGATCCTTGGAAGAAATTGCACATACAAACAGACACAATAAATTTTGAATAAGACTCGATATAAAATCTTGGTAGCTTTGGAGTTGCTCCAACAGAGTCATGGAAATGAAATGAAATCATCTTCCTTTTGACTGTCAACATTTTTAGCATGGCTGCTTCACTACCATCTGTTCCACGCCTCACTTCCTGATTGTCTCGTTTTTCACCTTGTCATTACTTCTTCAGTCACACCTCAATTCTGAAGAAAAAGACTATAAATGATATTTATAGATCCCAGCTTAATCTTTTGTGTTAACTACTCACTGTGGCAATATGCATCACTTCCATATATTAGGATCTTCTGAGGTATTTTAGAAGACATAGCAAGGTGTAAAACTTAACATATATCTAGGGATAGCTCATTTCAGGCTTAAGTATAATTGCCACACAGAAGGACTAAAGCACTTTGGAGACTCAGAAGAAATGAACATCTAACTGAAGAGATCACAGTGCGAAAATCGACCCCATGTATGTAGTATAACAGTAATTTCTTCTCTTTGATAGTTAATGTTTGTTATCCTGTAGAATTATGATTTTTTTAAATCATAGACATCATATTTACTAAAATAGTCATTAACAAAATTGTACTAAAATCAGAGAACTGTACACGAAGTAGATAAACTAAACTAACTAACTAACTAACTAAATAAATAAATAAATAAAACTCACGTGATTCCTAACATTCCTCCTCTGTGAACAAATGAAATTCTTAGTAGACTTGATTGCTCCAATATTACAGACTCTGCTAAGACTACATCTTTAGAACTTTTCCTTTTGTGACATTAGAGCATTCTACTAATTTCTCTATTATAGAATTAGAGGGTATTTTACTGTCCTTATCTATTTGTACATTGATCCTACTCATTAGTAAGTTCTTACGTACAGGAGCTGGATCCAAAGGCAGGCTCATTTTCTAAGCATTTATACAGTGTCTACAAAACACTAGGTACTCAGTGTTTGTCAAATGAATAAACAAATTATCGAATGCATCTAGGCCAGAGTCCGTAGTTGCTGAAGTCTATTACCTGGAACTCCATAAACAGTGATAAATGCATAATGCCTTTCAATATGTCCTTGCTAACAGAATGAAGCTGTCTGGCAAAGGGCTATGGCAAACTGCAGAAGAAATGGTAGGAAAGAAGTGCCTCATCATTCTAGACCCTTCTGACCTACACAAATGTCTTTAAAGGTCTAACACCGAAAGGTGAGCGGCATGAGAAGTGGGTCCCAGCATCACAAATTCCTATTTAGTAAAATTTCATGCATTTTTGAAGGCAGTAACAGCTCACTAATCTATTCAGGATATATTTTATTACATTTGTGAATAATTTCTTTATATGGAACTTAAAAACTGCTACATATAAAGTATTTCAGTAGTTTTGAAAAAAACTATAAAAATTAATCTTGAAGTTTAACAATTTAATTTTATTGTTTTTTTACCTTTATATCTTACAAACAATTTACTTTCAGATGAAACTTTATGTTTAAATATTTGGTAATTTATTTTAATTTTTATGTTAAATATTTATTATTCAGTATTATGGTAGTATCAAGTATTTTTAATCATTGTAGTACTTCCCACAGAAATCACAATATAGTAATTCCCCACAAGACCATGTAGGAATTCTGAGTAGACCTTAAAATTTGAATGATACATGTGTTCAGGATACATGTATTAAGTTTTATCCATGACAAAAATAAGTGAGAAAACAATTTAAAAGGAAAGGGATTAATTTTGGCACATGGTTTTAAAGACATCATTCCAAACTATGTTTCTGGGTCTGCTGCACAACATAACATGGTGGAAGGAGTCTGTGATGGATAAGAGCTGTTTACACCATGGCTAATAAGAAGAAGAGAAAGGGGATTTCTAGAAAGAGCCAGGACAACTACAACACCCAAGGACTTACCCCAATGCTCTACATCTTCCAAATAGGCACCACTTTCCAATTTTCATAGCTTTCTAAGTTGGCACTCATTAGGTCAGAGCCACATTAATCTCTGGAAAGCCACTCACAGACTTAACCCAGAAGTGTACTGTATTAGTTTCCTAGGCATTTTTTTCTTAAAAAAATTATTTTTATTTTTTGTGTATGAGTGTGTGTTTGCATTTTTGTATGCCCACCATGCATCTGACTGCTGCCATTGGATGACAGAAGAGAGCATCAATTCTCCTAGAACTGGAGTTTGAGATTTTTTGAGCCACCATGTGAATGCTGGGATCAGAATTCAGTTCCTCTGCAAGAACAGCAAGGCTCTTAACCAATGTGCAATCCATACAACCCCTCCTAGGTTTTTCTTAATCCAATGATGTTCACAATCAAGACCAAATGTTCACGATCTGGTTTTAGAATTTATATAATATAAGTAGATTTTCATCATTTTTTTTAACCTGCTGCATCTTTTATGAGAAGTCAATTAAATAACTCCAATGCCCAATGGGAATGATGATGTTTTCTATTCACCTTCACAAAGCATACTAATTTGTATGTATTGATTTTAGAGCTAAACTTTAGTTTAATGTACACACACACACACACACACACACACAGCCACCTTTCTTTACTGCAGAGTAGAACTCCATCATATAAATGAACCACATTTTCATTACCCACTTGTCAGTTGAGGGACACTTAGGTTGCTTCCATTTCTTGGCTACTATGAAAAGAGAAGCAACAAACATGGATGTACAAGTATCTCTGCTGTAGGATGAGTCCTTTGGGTATATGCCAAGGGATGGTCTAACCAACCCAGTAATAAGATAGGTTCATTTTTAGTTTTGTAAGAATTTGCCACACTGCTTTCTATAGTGGTTGCACAAGCGTGCAATCCCAACAGCAGTGAATGAGCATTCCCTTTTCTCCACATCCTCTCCAGTATTTGGCATCATTTGTTCTCTTGATCTTAGCCAGTCTGACTGGGGTAGAATGAAATATTAAAGGGGTTTTAATTTGCATTTCCCTAATTACTAAAGATGTAGAACACTAAAGATTTTTCTTAGCCATCTTTACTTCTTCTTTTGAGAACCCTCTGTTCAGATCCACAGCCCATCTTTTAATTGGGTCATTTGTTTTCTTGATTCTTTGTGGGGTTTTTTAGTTCTTAATATATTCTGGATGTTAAACCTCTGTCAGATGTGTCACTGGTGAAGATTTTCTCCCATTCTGTGCATTTTCTCCTCACTTTTGTGGTTGCTTCTTTTGCTGTACAGAAACTTTGTAGTTTAATGAGAACCTACTTATTAATCGTTTACCTTTATTCTTGAGCAATTGATGTCTGATTTAGAAAGTCCTTCCCTACACCTATATCTTGTAGTTACTGCCAGTGTTTTCTTCTAACAGTTTGAGGTCGAGGTTTCATATTGAGGTCTTTGGGTCCATTTGGAGTTGGCTTTTGTGCAAGGTGAAAGACAAAGGTCTAGTTTCATTCTTTTGTGTATTTCATACAGAATATTTTAATCATCTTTATAACCCCTTCCCCATCAACACCTTCCCATAGAACCCACCACCACCACTGGATTTCATGTGCTCTGTCATTTGTTAAGGCCTATGGAGTTGTTTGTGTCCCAAGATGACCCTCAGTGCAATTTCATGTACTAGGGTCCAGTCAGCCTATCTAGAGTCCCTTCCTTTAGGAAGATCAGCTCTTCCTAACAGCAGTAATCAGCAGCCAATAGTTCTTCAGTTAAGATCGATACCTGCTGCCCATTTCCACAGTTCTTTGCTGGGTTTTTGTCTGCTTGAGTTTGGATATTATCTTCATTTTGACTGGTTATGTCTCTCTGTATTAATCTCTATCTGTTTCACGAAGAAGCTTCTTTGATGAGGGTGTGTGATATACTTATCTGTGGGTTTAAGGGTTTTTTTAGAATAGAGTTAGAAACTGTAGTGGTTTATAGAAATAGCAGTGGTGGGTTCTCCTTTAGGTTCTATGACATTTCTATCCACGGGTACTTATTTGTTTACATTTATTGTATGAGTTCCCTTTATTTAGCAAGCCTTCAGTCCAATTTGACAGCTCTTGATTATTCACGTAATAAAAGGCTGTTAATTATGCACATAATAAAAGCACCATTATTACACCACTAATGATATCTTGCTAGGTTGGTCATTGTAATTTGTAGGGTGTACAGCTGGATAAGACTATTGACTATTTTTCTTTCTTGGGGAATAGAATAGTACCTTCTGATGCTATGAGAGCTGCTCCTCAGGGAAGAGACTTAAAGGACAGTTCTAACTCGATTCCTCCACGTCCTCTCTCCAAAGTGTTTAGTTTGCAGCAGTAGGATCGTACTTTCAAGTTCTGGTTGGCAACAAAGGGCAATGGCAATAGTCTACATTGTTTAGGCAGTCATTTAGACTGCCATGTCCAAGAGCTCAAATGGAGCGATCCCATATATAACACTATTGTTTTTGTTAGATCATCTACAGTTCTTGGGTGGGGAGGCATTGGAGTATTTTTGAACTTGATATCTAAATATCGGTTATGCAGGCAATTGATTTTCAAAATCACTAGGTTCTCTACCTGACTTAGCCTGTGTTCAAAAGTCATTGGCTTTCCAAACAGTGGAAATGCTCCTTGACTCTAAAGAGTTGGGAAGCCATGTGAGGTGACCCTAAGCTCTTTTTCAGTGCCAAAAGTTTGAGTAACTAACCACAACATGAATTTGAGGTGAATTCTGGCAGAATTCCCAGGATTTCCTTATGCACTGTTTGGTTGCAGGGAGTGCCACAGTCAACCACTCCATAATTTTATACATACAATATGTATTACACAGTGCTGTCACCTAGTGACCAGTTTAATAAACTAGTGTCCCTTACTGTATCCATCAAAGAACACAATAAGGAAAGATCGGTGTGGCTCCAGTACATCTGTTCTATAGTTATGCTGAGAGCATTAGCTCTGCTCAACAATTCTTGGGAGTTAGCTCTTATTTATCTTGCCTTTTTAATTTTATCTCAGCAGAATATTATAGGGGTAATTTTTTAATGTTATACCAAGTTCCAAATCAACTTTATGTTATAAGAAATAAAATGACAGTACTGAAAAGAGTTCCAACACTAAAATGATCCGCATTTGAATTAAGAAGCAATCCGGTGAGACTGGAGAAATAAACCAGAACAAACCAAGCAACATACATACGTATTTCATTCGAGGAGCACATTAATTAGAGAGTGAAAAAGAAACACAATCATACTTAGGACTAAATAATAGGAAACAAAAAATTAGCCACAAAAGTGATATATGTTGCTTTTAGTGTATAAAATTTGAATTTATAGTTAAGATTTGTATTAGTCCCCTTTCTGCTGCTATGATAGAAACACCATGACTAAGGGAACTTATAACGGGAAGAGTTTATTTTCTGCCCCATTTGCTCCTTTGCACTGTAGAGGTGCATAATATTTCATCATTTCTACTACTAGACTCTAGCTCCATGAATCACACATTTTCTTTCTTCTTTATCACATATGTTTCTTACCAGGACCGTAAAAGAGTTTCCACTGGTTACTTCTATCCCTGTGACATTATGTCTCAACTCCAGAGGCTTCCTGTGTATCTGACTGCAGTTGGTAACTAAATTATATGTGGAAGCAACTATCTTCTACTAAGCATGAACTAAATAAATCTCTGACTCAATTTCACGTTTTCCAAGTATTCAGAATTTCTAACTGTACTTCATATTCCATGCAAGCATGTCTGAGCAGGAAAAGGTAATGTCTTAAGTTGATGACAGAATATATTTGTTTAGAAAATCTTGGGGATGTACATCACTATGTGAACACTTCCTTCACCCACTTCTGTGCACTAGAAAGGTATGGAAGCTATGGTATTTGGGCTTTCATCTGCAAACAGGTAATCAGTGTGGGATCTTAGGATGACACAGTTACTAATATAGATATGCACAGTTATAGGTGTAGGTATAGAATTAGTCATACAGACATATAAGATAAACTTTGTTTGCACATAAATTTAATATCCAAATATATAGAGAAACATTCAAAATAAACTAATATTTAAAATCTGGACAAACTAGATCCCGAAATACTATGTATTATAAAATACAATAGAGTAAATATTCATTATTATAACCATCATAAAATACTTGCTTTTATTTAATTGACCAAAAGATGTAGAAAACACAGAAAGATGGATAAAGTATATAAAAATTACCAACAATTATATGATCCATGGACAATTATAATTTATATAGAAATATATATCTACTTCAATTTTTGCATGTGAACTTCACACAGATTACTTTGATGATACTGTTAATATGGTGTAATGCTCTCATTATTCTTCTGGCTTCTTAATGGTTTACTGTGATCTTTCCTCAAAGCTGCCATGTATTTTGAAATGGTAAGATGTGAATTCATATTGCTCCATTTCATGAATGTGCCACAGATTACTAAGATATTGAAGTATGTCCTATTTTTTCATACTATAATGACCATTTATTTAGTTAGAATATGCTAGATTACTTTGTATAGGTACTCCTGTACACACTGTAATTTATATACATAGAAATTTGAATGCTTTGCTTATTTTTCAGGATAAATTAATAGAATATAAGTTATAGACTGAAGGTCATTCTTATTCCTTATGAATATGATGTAATATTTGTCTAGAAAATTAAAAACTTATACTTGTGTAGTGAGGTATGCACAGACTTTCCTCTTGCTTTGATAATTTTATTTTATTTTATTTTCTTCTCTTTTTTAATAAATGATTTTCTTTTTATGTGTGTGAGTATTTTTTTGTTTTTCTTTTGGTCTTTTTTGAGACAGGGTCTCCCAGTAGCCCCAGCTGTCCTGGAACTCACTCTGTAGATCAGGTTGGCCTTGAACTCACAGAGATCCACCTTCCTCTGCCTCCTGAGTGCTGGGATTAAAGGCATGCACCACCATGCCCGGCGTGTATGAGTATTTTTTTTTCAATGTTGTCTTTTTTGAGACAGGATCTCCCTGTAGCCCCAGCTGTCCTGGAATTCATTATGTAGACCAGGCTGGCCTCAAACTCACAAAGCTCCGCCTTCCTCTGCCTCCCAAGTGCTAGGATTAAAGGCGGATGCCACCACACCTGGCTAGTATGAGTATTTTTAAAGATTTATTTATTTTGTGTGTGTGTGTGTGTGTGTGTGTGTGTGTGTGTGCCTGAGTGTATATATGTATATCACATGTGTGCAGTGCCCACATGGGTCATAAGAGAGTGTTAAATCCCCTGGAACTTGAGTTACAGTCGTTGTGAGACACCTCATATGAGTGCTGTGAATCAAACCTTGATATAGAGCTTGCTTAGTACATAGTTAAGCTATTCTTAAACCCATGGCAGCATTTCCCAGCCTTCTGAATGCTGAAACAGCAGGTGGGCATGTTCCCCTACACCTGGCACTTTGACAATATTATAGAGTGAAACATTATGTTATATCAAGAATTATTTGCTTCTTACCAATGAGATTAAATTCTTCAAATGTTTATTAGTAATTCATATTTTATAAAGGGACCAGTCACATTTTGCTTGTTTTCTATTGAGACGTAAAATATTCTCATTGAAAAAGTATTTTAAAATATTCTAGAATTGGGTGTGGTGACTTAACATTTTTTATCCCAGAACATGGGAGGCAGATGCAGGTGGATCTCTGTGAGATCAAGGCCAGCCTGTTCTACACAGCATGTTCCAGGCCATCTGGGGCTACAGGGAAACCCTGTATGAAAGGATTACTCTACTATCTGTTTGTGAAGGTATATATACTAAGACATCCATTGAGCTGACAGTGAAGATTGTTTGTAAAACCCTTAAAGAAAAAAAATATTATAAAGATACAAACAAAAGTATTTTGAACTAAGCTTCATTACATTGGAAACAGTTAAGAAGCAGTTGGGAAACTGAAAATAATGAAGATTATCCTTGTCACATGATGAAATTTTATATTAAGATGTCTGAAGGGTAGGGAGACACATAATTATACTAAGCATAGTTAGAATGGAGCAGAATCTGAAGTGGGCTTTAAGATAGGTGGGGATTTACTGTTATGTAGGTGCATTGCAAATCCACAGAGCAAAGATGATTTATTTGTTACATGCTGTTGGAACAACTGGGTTCTTCTAGAAAATGAAAATAAAATTGGATTGCTTCCTCATCCTGTACACAAAGCAAATACCACATGAGTCAGAGACAGAAGCACAAAATTGAAGCCACAAAGTAATAAAATCAAATACTTATGGTAACATTTATAAATTATAGACAGAGAATTTTCTTCTAAGCATAATATCTAATACAAAAGCCATAAACTCAAAGATGAAAATTTTAATCACAAAGAGTATTTTTAAGTATATGTTGGAAAAGGTCAAACATAGACAAGCAACGAGAGACTGAACAAATTATTAATTCCTGTCACAAAAATATATAATGCATAGTTATATTCTGAAAATTGGCATAGGACCTAAAACTCAATAGGATCCTGACAGAGGTTATAGAAAAGTGAATTCAAATGTTTTGCAAACATATCAAAATTGTATTTATGAAAGGAAAAATACAGGAGGCATGAGAGATGGCTCAGGAGTTAGGAGCACTGACTGCTTTTGTAGAGGACCCATTCCCAGCACCAATATGGCAGCTAACAGGCCTGTGTAACTCCAGTTCCATAGGATCTGGCACCCTCTTCTGACCTCTCTGGGCATTGCATGATATGGGTGCATCTACATATACATGCGCATTTCACACATACAAATAAAATTAAAATAATAGATAAAATAAAAAAAGAGAAACATAAATTGAAACTAAGGTATTTTCTTTTACATTAGCAAAGATAGAAAAGCTATTTGCTTTGCATGTTTTTTTATTTTATTTTATTTTTTTTCTGGTCTTTTTGAGACAGGGTCTCCCTGTAGCCCCAGCTGTCCTGGAACTCACTATGTAGGCCAGGCTGGCCTTGAATTTACAGAGCTCCCCCTGCCTCTGCCTCCCGAGTGCTTGGATTAAAGGCATGCGCCACCATGCCCAGCATGTATGTTTTTTTTTTTTTTTCTTCAGATTTTTAGACCTAGGCACTCTCTTATCAGTTCAAACTCAGTAGAGCTATGTTTGTAGTAAAATGATGTATATATATAGTAAAATTATTTATATATATATATCCAACAATTATATTCCAGGAATTGATTCTATATATGTTCTTGTTTTATTTTAAGTGACTTTAGGGAAGATCTGGCTTTGGTAGGCCAAGGCTGAGATCCTAGCAGATAGCCTGAGAGGGTGAGTTCAGACCTCCACTACTGTAGCAGTTCTGATCTTGGCAGACCTCCAGATAGTGCCCAGTTCTGGCCTCCCTCAGGCCTCCCTTGGGTAGAGGGCCTGAGAATGCAGGGGACTGCTTGAGAGTTCCAGGATCGTGCCTCCATGTGGTGAAGGAAGCCTGAGTGTACCTGACTGGAACCTGAATAGAGCATCTGTGGGTACTCCTGAATAGCTGATCTGAAGCCATCA
Organism: Nannospalax galili; assembly: GCF_000622305.1. Lineage (NCBI taxonomy): Eukaryota > Metazoa > Chordata > Mammalia > Rodentia > Spalacidae > Nannospalax > Nannospalax galili. The sequence goes on along the minus strand of NW_008333887.1, from coordinate 1,061,393 downwards.
ATTCCCTTCAAATTAAAGCCAAGAGAACCTGAACCCTGTACCAACCAGTGTTACATAACCAATAAAGAAAGGATCTAGGCACCCTGATAATACAAAGAGAAGCATACTTCAACTTAATTCTCATATCAGAATCATAAACAACAACAGAAATTCACATGCCAAAATCACAATGAAAGATCAATAAAGTGGAAAGCCCAAACACTGTGTCCTGACCAAACATCTCCAATCCTGTAGATGAGTTCTACAAGGAGAACCCCCTAGAAATAACCCAGGACACTGAATTTAAAAGAACAGTCATAAACACGATCAAGGAATTCAATGAATTTAAAGAACACATGAACAAACAAATCAAAGGACTAAAAGAAGATAGGGATAAATGTCTGAATGCATTCAAAAAAGAAACATTGAAGAGAAAGTCAGGCAGAAATGAAGAAGGAAGTGCAAAACTAAATAAGCCAACTTGAAACAACGTGGGAAAGCCTCACCGCTAGCATGAATGAAATGGAAAACAGAATATCAACACTGGAAGATAAAGTTGAAGAATTGGACCACTCAGGCAAAGATTATGGAAAATTAAAAAAAAACACAGGAATGCAATATACAAGAGATGTGGGAAACTATGAAAAGACCAAATCTGCAGATCATAAGAATAGAGGAAGGAGAAGAATTTCAGGTTAATGGTGTTGACCAGATCTTAAACAGGATTGTAGAAGAGAATTTCATGAAATTAAGGAAAGATATCTCCATACAAATACAGGAAGTACACCAAATAGACAAGAATGGAAAAGAAACTCCCCATGACATATCATAGTAAAGACACTAAATGTACAGAACAAAGAGAGAATACTGAAAACACCAAAAGAAAACAAGAAGTCACATAGAAAGGAAAGCCCATCAGAATTACAGCCGACTTATCAATGCAAACTATGAAAGCCAGAAGAGCCCAGACTAAGATATTTCCAGTTCTACATGACAATAGATGCCCGCCCAGAATACTTTACCCAGCACAAATGTCTATTATAGTTGGAGGGGAAAGAAAAATCTTTCATGAGATGAATAGCCTGAAAGAATACATGTCCGTAAAACAAGCCCTTCAAATAATACTTGAAGCAATACAGAGAGCAGAGAGAGAAACAACTATACCTCAGGGGCAATGAAAGAAAATAAAGGTATAATCGAGGGAACACAAAATTAGACAGAGAACACAAACAGCAATCAAAATGATGGCAACCAATACACATCTTTCAATGATAACCTTAAATATCAGTGGACTGACCTCCCCATTCAAAAGACACAGGCTAAGTGAATGGATCAAGAAACAAAATCCATCTCTTTGCTGTCTGCAAGAAACCCATCTCACCTTCAAGGATAGGCGCTACCTAAGGTAAAAGGATGGAAAAGAATATTCCAAGCAAATGACACTAAGAAAAAAGCAGGGGTTGCAATTCTAATATCTGACAAAATAGACTTCAAAGTAAAACTAATCAGAAGAGCTAAGGAGGGTCACTTCATTCTGATCAAAGGAACAGTTAACCAAGAAGATATTACAATCCTTGACATATATGCACCAAATTCTGGTGCACCCAAATTCATAAAAACAGTACTACAGGACTTTAAGACCCCAACTGAGTAATAGTAGGGAACTTCAACACCTCACTGTATCCATTAGATAGGTCAACTGGACAAAGAGTAAACAGACATCTGAATTAAATGATTCCATACATCAAATGGACCTAACAGACATCTTTCACAAATACTCCACCCAGGCACCAAAGAATACACTTTCTACTCAGCACCCATGGAACTTTTTCAAAAATTGACCACATCCTGGGCCACAAAGTAATCCTTAACAAATACAAAAAAAGTGAAACAATTCCATGCATTCTATTGGACCACAATGCAATAAAGCTCAAAATCATTACTGGACAAAGCCCTAATCATTAAATGAACTTGTGGCGATTGAACAACACACTGCTAAACAATTAGTGGGTGAAAGTAGGTCAAAGAAGAAGTTAAGAAAAAATAAACATATTCCTGGAACTAAATGAAAATGATAATAAAACACAACAAAACCTCTGGGACACTTTAAAAGCCATCATCCTGAGGGAACTTTACAGCTCTAAGTGTCTACACTAAAAAACTAAGAAAGGGCAAAAATAAATGACTTAGTATTGCAACTCAAGACACTGGAAAGGCAAGAACAAATGAAACTCAAACCCAGCAAAAGAGAAGAAATAATAAAAATCAGAGTAGAAATTAATGAAATAGAAACAAAGAAAACAATACAAAGAATCAATGGATCTAAGAGCTGATTCTTTGAAAAGATAAACAAGATAGACTCAGCCCAGTTAACCAAAAGAAAGAGCAAATCCAAATCAACTAAATATCTTTGAAAAGCTGAACAAAATAGACAGACCCTTAGCCCAGTTAACCAAAAGAAAGAAAGAGCAAATCCAAATCAACACAATCAGAGATGAAAGGGAAAACATCACAACAGACACCCAAAAGATCCAGACCATTATAAAAGAATATTTTAAATACCACAGTGCTATGAAATTTGAAAATCTAAAAGAAATGGATGAATTTCTAAATTCATGGGAAACACCAAAGTTAAACCAAGAAGAGATCAATAGTTTAACCAGACCCATAACATATAAGGGAATTGAAACAGTAATACAAAGCCTCCCAACTAAAAAACAGCCCAGGCCCAGATGGATTTACAGAATATTTCTACCAGACATTTAAAGACCTCTGACCAATACTACAATACTACTTAAATTATTCAAAACCAACCAATACTACTTAAATTATTCAAAATGATAGAAACAGAAGAACTCCCAAATTCCTTCGATGAAGACATCATTACTATAATACACAAACTGGGTAAAGACACAATGAAAAAAGGAAACTATAGACCCATATCCTTAATGAACATAGATGCAAAAATTCTCAACAAAATACTTGCAAACTGGATACAAACACACATCAAAAAGATCATTCACCATGATCAGGTAGGCTTTATCCCAGAGATGCAGGGCTGGTTCAATATATGTAAGTCAATAAGCATCATTAATCATTTAAATGGACTCAAAGACAAAAACCACATTGTCATCTCAATAGATGCAGAAAAGTGTCTTGACAAAAGTCAGCATGTATTTATAGTCAAAGTTCTCTGTGTTCAATTCAACTTTCACATGGACTACTTTATTCCATTCAGCAGTTTGCTTGCATTCTCTTGGAATTCATTTAAGAATCTGTGTCTTTTTCATTTTCTTAGGATATAAGTATCATCATGCTTCTAGTTTCTTTTTTGCTGAAATTTCCTCTGATGTACTCCCACTGCAAGACATTACTATTGGATTAAGAATTTTTGCATGAATCATAGTTCTTTTCTTAATGTTTCTTGTGGTTTTGTTTTGGTACTTGTGTATTTGGAATTTAGCTGTTGATTGAATTATTATTTTTTAATATTAATTATTTCAATGGATGTGTTTGCAATGTTCAAAAGATGCTTGGTTGAAGTAGTGTTGGGTTCTAACTTTACTAGACTGCAGCAGGTACTCAGTATGACCCCCCCCCCCGCACCAAAGATGAATATTACTAGTTTCAGTCTCAATTTTCAATGTTTCTTCCTGGGCTCTCAGATGTCAATCATAACCCTTAGTGTTCTTTCATGATGTGTCATAGATGTTAATCACACTCTGGGTCATCTCTCATATATTGGATTTCAAATGCTCTTGTTGCCCCCTTGATGGTTCTTTGTGAGGCTGAGATTGAGTTACAGATGCTGGTCCTTTCATTGGGCAATCTTTCAAAGCTCAGATCACAGACACTGGTCACACAGTATAGCCAGTTGTTTTTTGTGGGTGTTTTGTTTGCTTGCTTGTCTACTACAGCTACATCTTCAACCATGAAAAGAATGTTTGATATGTACAGGGTGATTATAATATTACTTTATGCTAAAGTGATATAAAATACATGTTTAAAAACATTTGGAAATGTATCTACAATATAAAAAAATTATAGTTTTCTCTGAAAAAAAGAGTTTGGGTAGCTTGGGAACAGTCATAGTGGTGATATTTACTTTTAAATATCTATTCATGGGGCTGGAGGAAAGATACAGTGGTTACAAACACTTGCCTTTCTTCCAGAGAACCTGGGTTCAGTTCCCAGCATACATATGGTGGCTAACAACCATCTGTAAACACCAGTTCCAGTGACTCTGACACCCTCTTCTGGCCCCTGGAGGGCATTGAATACATGTGGTGCATGTACATATGTTGGGGAACGCTGCTGTTAAGGTTGGCTCCTTTTTCAGCAGGGTCTTCTTGCCTGACTTACCTGGAAAGTGCCGCCAAGCACGGATGCCTGACCTTATTTGGAACATGACCTTTGGCATAGTTACCTGGAGTAAAAACTACCCCTAGGTTTTTTCTATATGATAATTAGGCATTGCCTGATAGTCGGATGATAGAATCCTACTGCCACATGTAAATAAAGCATACTATGAGCACCTATCAGCTGAATCATTGGCTGCTGCCTCCACACTATATTTTCCCTGACCCCCACTGAATAAACGGAGCTGTTTCACTGAGTCTGGAGCTGTTTGTATCACTGAACCTGCCTCCCTGGAAGGGCTTTCTTCTGTCAGTGCTCACTGGCTGTCCCTGACCCCGTTCATCACTTCTGCTACCTTTGTCCTTGTGGACTGGTGGCCAATAACCCACGAGGGAAGGGAGAGACCCCACATACATACATACAGGCAAAATACTCATACACATAAATGAAAAATAATAAACAAAATATAAAAAATAAATATCTATTCACAATTACTTTTGAAATTATGCTGGAATTCACATAATTTTAATTCAAAAAGAATAACATTTTTAATGTCTTTTTGAATGCAGGTAACAGTAAGGATTATAAAGTTATAGAGCAACTTAATTGTTCGCAGAATATGAGTTTTGCAGCATATTACATACAGGTTGTAATTGTATTGCTGAACTAATGACATGAGCACTTCTCTTGAGTTAGTTTTGTTTGCTTAGCTTTTCTTATACATATATACTTTTCAAATGTTAAAAATGGAGTTATGGATCACAATGCTATGTAAATTGTTGTGTCTCTTATTAATGAGTCTCCTCATAATAACAGCACATAGTATTTGTTGGATGTATAAGAATTTAAAGCTCAGCCAGAGATCTTGTTTTCTAATCATCTAAGGCATGCTTAGCTTCCACCCAAAGGGGGTATCAATAGCTAGAAATAAGATTCCTTCCAAATGAGCAAAAATAGTTAGGTAACATATTTAAAATGATAGAGAAAATTTTTATTTAACCAAATCATGCAAGACAGTGGACATTTTTCTGTATTTGTTTTTATTTTCCTCTCAGTTTGAGGAGAAAAGGCCTTTCTTTCAATGATCTAAGATCCAGAAGGGCTCTTCTCTTCTGCCAGTATTCTGTTAGTTCAAGACTGATGGGGAGTGGCAGTCTGGGGATCAATTGCAGCAATTCATCAGGTTGTCAATCTTTTCCAAGAATTAACCTATGCGTTCATCTTATCCATTGTGGTTTTTTAAAGCAATAATTCTTTTGTGTATTTATTTGTGTGTGTGTGTGTGTGTGTGTCTGTGTCTGTGTCTGTGTGCACGCACACCCACTACAGTATGCATATGGAGGTCAGCTGACAACTTAAAGGAGTCAATTCTTTCATTTCACCATGTAGGTTCCAGGGATTGAAGTCAAGTGGTCAGCCTTGACAGGAAGTGACTTTACTCACTGATCCATCTTGCTGACTCCATTCTCCATGATCCACTATATCAGTTTAAATTCATTTGGTTATATGACAGCACTAAGAAGTTTGGATCATAGTTCTATTTTAAATTTTTTATTTATTTATATTTTCAATGTATATTTTATCTAATTTTTATCTATTTTATACAATACATCTTAATCATATTTAGACACCCTCCCTTATTTGTACCTTCCCCATAGCCTGCCCACAGGATTTCATGCATTATTTCATCTATGCCTATCTATTCAAGTTTGTGTACCCAGATATCCCTTGGTGGGAGTTCATTCATTGGAACCCATGTTGCCTGTCTAACTTCACTCCTTTAAACAATATCAGTTCTCCCTCAGCCAGCAGTGATCAGCTGCCAATCTTTTCTCAGCTAAGGTTGGAACCTCCTGCCCATTTCCCCACTTCTATGCTGGTTTTTGTCTGATAGAGATTGCGTGGGTCTTATGCATACTGTCACCATTGCTGTAAGTTCATATAAACAAGTTCCCAGGGTCCTGTAAGACTGTTTCCTTATGGTCATGTGCCACCCTTGCCTCTTATCCACCCCATCTTCAGCAATGGTCCTGAGACTTCAGTGGGTGCAGTGCCCAATCCTAAGTGGCACGTCTACAATGGAACTTTTATACCTAGGGCTTACAGAACATAGTTTAACAAAAGGTAGAGAGAATAACAATGCATCTCTTAAAACTCATCAGTGAAACTTCCTCATGTAGCAGAGGGTGATGAACACAGATGGACGGCCACAGCTTGCCAGAGTGTAGCGAAAAAGAGCCTGCAGAGTGTGTGTCCTTGGATAGGACACCTATGATTTTTTTAGGTTTTGAGAAGTCCATGCATGTATATTGTATTTGCAGAATTTCCTTCCTATTCACCTAGAGGAGAAAATAAGACTAGAGGAGCACACCCTAACATTATAAAAGATGCATGTGACAAGCCCACAGCCAACATAATTCTTAGTGGAGAAGCCCTTGAAGCATTCCATTAACATCAAGAATCAGACACAATTGTTCAATATCACCACTACTCATTTTCAATATAGTGCTTAAGTCTCTAGCTATAAGGATAATATGAGAAGGAAATTAAAGGGAATTAATAGGAAAATAAGTTAAATTATCTTATTATTATTTTCAGATGATATGCTTAAGAGGTCCCCAAAATTCCACCTGGAAACTTTTATAAATGATCAACACTTTCAACAAAGTAGCAGGTTACAAAACCAATTTATAAAAGTCAATAGAGATTTTATATATTAATATCAGACATAAGAATGAGATCTTGGAGAGACACAATAGCCTCAGAAAAACCTAGGAATAAACTTGACCAAGGAGGTGAAAAGATCTTTACAACAAAAACTTTAAATCTGTGAAGAAAGAGATTGAAGACACTAGAAAATGGAAAGCCCTCCATGCTCATGGATTGATGGTAGTTACATTGTGAAAATGACCACTCTACCCAAAGCAGTTTACAACAAAGGGAACTGAGAAAACTGGATGTCCGCAAGTAGAAAAACAAAGTTAGAGCAATTCTATCACTCTTCATGAAAATCAACTCCAAGTGGATCAAAGACCTCAACAGGAAACCCCAAACACTGCAACTGTTAGAAGAAAACATAGGCAGCACCCTGCAAGATACAGGTATAGGAAAAGACTTCCTAAATTAGACTGTATTTGCTCAGAATAAGGTCAGCAGTTGACAAAAGCCTCATTAAACTAAAATGCTCAGTTTCTTTAAAATTTTGTGAGATTTAAATTTTCTTCAGAGAACACTTTTGGTTGCATTTATTAATTTTTAGTCATAGTTTTAACTCTGCAAGTAATAATCTATGTTTTTGTTTTTATCTTCTAAAGGCTTCTGTTTTCAAGTTTCCAGTTTACCGGATGTGGAGCCTTGCATCAGTACAGTTTTCTTGATTGCTAATTCCCTGCTTGAATCAAAAATTCAGTCTTTCACACCTGGTGAAAGAGAAGTAAGATCCCAGGATCCTGTAAGACTTTTATAGGATCCTGTGGGACTTTTAAAAATATGTGTGGCGCATACATTTTTAAATCCCAGCACACAGGAGGCAGAGACAGGTGGATCTCTGTGAAACTGAGGTCACCCTGGTTTCCACAGAGATTATCAGGCCAGCTGGGGCTATAGGGAGAATATGACAAACTTAATTTTTCTCATATTTAATTGAGGTAATTAGTAGACAGTAGTTTTTATTGTTACTCATATTAAAAATACTTCTTGGACATTTGAATATAACATAATATACATTCTGTGGAAATAACCAACATTGCACCCAACGAATTGCATGCTCTGAAAAATGAAATGAATTCTTATTTTATAAGTTCCAGGTTTCCAGTTATTGGCACGTAAAGAGTTGTACCAACAGAAGTTCACTAGGGCATGCTCTCTAGTAGTATATAGTTATATGCTGTTCAGTATTTTAGGGTCTTCTACTTTGTGTGATGATTATCTTGAAGCTTTTATTATTAAGCAAATACAGTAATTTTAAATACACTGCCCCTGTGTGGCGCTGGAAGTGCTGTGTCTGTAAAGCGATGACCTATGGAATAATTGCTTTATTTCTGAAGCACAAGGTCAGAGTGACCTTTAGTTATAAATTTTTATGAAATAATAAAAGGAATTAGACCAATAATCTAATATTATGAAAAATTTAAACTAAATCATCATGTGTAGAGTCTAAGGAATCAATATTTTGTGATCTTTTCACAGGAAGAAAGAAATCCAAACACTTTTGTTTTGATAGTCTCTGCTCAGCATGTCTCAGGCTTCTTTCACTTTCAGGTTTATATATGTTTTTAGAACCTCCCAATTTTCCTCTAATTTAGCAATTTTCTTTCTGTGTCAAAACCACCCACATACCTATTCTTTACAATCTCTAGGCCCTCTGTACTTTTGAAATGATAATATCCCTTTTCCATGAATTGATTACCAATGTCTCAAAAGGCCATGGGTAATAAGTGATTAGAAAAAGCTACCCTTTTTGGTAGTGAGGCAAATGCTTCAAGGTGGAGTGATTAGGACAATGTTTTTGTAGGGATTTAAGACCTGGGCTATGTACTACAAAGATGAATCTTACCAGGAGGGAAGCTATTGGGAACCAGACAAAGCTTATGACAAATTAATTTAGATTGCTCAAGCATGCTGACAGTATATGTCTCTTAATAAATAAGCTGTCTGATTGTTCATAGTGTGATCTGAAGAAACAATTACTATACTAGGTTACTTTGATTTAGTCTCAGTGTTAACTGCGGAATGGGAAAGTGTTTTGGACTAACTAATGTTTCACCCATGAAGGGCAAATTAGGCTAGTTTTAGTTCTCATACTACATCATTGAAAATGCAACCAACAACCTTTTCCATTACCACCTCTCCCTCTATCTTTTTGTCTTTTTCTGTCTTTCCTTTGGGGGCTCCTAACAATTTCTAAATCTTTTCAACCTCTCATTCTTTTCACAAATTGTGGTATTTTCCTTACCTCAAGAACACTGTATAGTTTAGGACAGTAAGAACCCTAATGACTGAGGACTAACAGTTGGCCACACAAATGGACAGTGGGTTATTTTTGTCATTTTCTTCCAAATTGATTTTCTTTCCTCTGATTCATACGCTATTATATTAATGTTCTCTGAACTATTTCATTTCCCTACTTCTACTCAATATAGTATTTTCTTTAGCTGTGAAGTCTGCCTTTCCCAAACTAAATTCAGAACACATGGATAGAAATTCAATAAGAGAAAAGTAAGAGTCATGAACAATATGGATTTTAAGAATTATTTTTAAGTCTTTTAAAAATATTTTTCATGTTTATGATGAATAGGTGGTTTTCCATTTTCTATTTTTGTTTTCCTTTGAAGTAATGTAGGGAAATAATTAGAGGAATTTTTGTTATAAAACAATTACATGGTGGTCATTATACAGTTTATAAATACATCAGGGATGCCCTATAATTTTATATACTTATTATATATGGCACAGACCTTTAATCTTGGAACTTGGGAGGCATAGCAGATATATCTTTGTGAGGTCAAGATCAACCTTGTATACATAGCAAGTTCCAGGTCAGCCAGGACTACATAGTGAGGACCTGTCTCAAAAAATTTTTTTAAATTAAGAATGATTAAAAGAAAAAAAGATACAACTTAAGGCCTGAAAGGACAGTACTATGATTGGACTGAAGCAGAGAACATGACCACTGTCAGAATTTATGGACACACTTTCCATGAAGGGTTGGAGGAGAAGAAATAAAATAGAGAGCAATTGCTTTATCCCTGCTATTCTGACATCCTCTTTCTGATTCCCCTTTTAAGACTTACAAATTTCAAGCTCACATAAAAATGAGAGATGCAATACACATTTATATTCTCTCTCTTTCTCTCTCTCTCTCTATCAGCCCCTAAAAATCTCTTATTTCACTCCAAAAATCATTTCAATCTCTCATTATATTCATAAATTTTGGCGTACCCCTAACCTCAAGAACACTGTATGGTCAGAACATTCACTTGTATGCATCAATTTAAACACTTTTGTAGGCTCATGTAACTCTCAACATTTCAGCATGAATTTCCTAAAAACAGAAACCTCTACATAACCATAACCCAGTGATCACTGCTGCTGTGTAGATGATGGGTGTGTGCAGGGGAATGCTATAGCACCGAGGTTCTTTTTCTATTTTTGCATATAGGATGTCTACTAAAGGGTATATTGCCCTACACTTAAGCAAACTGAGAAGTGAACATTTCAAATGTTTTTTTCTCTTGAAAAATATTTCACTCTCTTTTTCTATAGAAATAGATTTGGGATTTTGCTGATGAGTTCAATGTTTATTTCTTGTTTTGAAAAGCGGAAGCTGTATTTTACAGTCCATTGTTTCTCCATTGGTTATTTTCACAGAGCTTCAGAACAAAGCATCCTGGGAAGAGATTTCTGTTCTCCAAGGTCCAGGGATCATTGATGGGATGTCTAGGCAGAAGAGAGAAGAGAATGACAGTCCTGCAGGATGCCAGCAGCTAGGCCCGATGGAGCTACTGAGATGGGGTTTCAGTGAAGTATCAACGACATCAAAGCATAGCTACATCTGAAGAAACAAGTGAATAAAATGTAAGAGGGAGGGATTGAAAAATAATACTAAATGCTCCTGAAAGGTCAAGTTAAGTGAGGACTGAGGTTTGACTTTGAATACTGGAAGTCTTTGGTGGCTTAGATACAAAACGATGTAGTTGAGTTAGGTAGGGTGCATAGCTTGAATGGATTGAGTTTCAAAAAGGAGAATAAAGAGAGAGATTGAAGACGGTGTGGACAATTTTGTTGAGATGTTTCATGAAGGGAAAGGAGGTCTGAAGTAGCAACTGTAATAAAAGGGTGCATGAGTCAAAGGAAAGAGTTCACCCAAGAGAGAAGTTACTGAGTATTGCTATGCTGATGGGAATGATCAAGAGAAAGCAGAACACTTAATCAAGTAGAAGAGTCGAATTTATGGAACGATTCCCTTCACTAGGTGAGGGTTGGAGATCTAGTAAACCAATGTGAATAAAAGAATTTCTGCGTGTATACATTTTTAAAGAATTTTGCTACATTCTAGACATATTATCAAACTTATTTTCTCAAACAGGATTCTAAGTTTTTGAAATTGGCATATTTTAATTAATTTCCCCAGAATAAAAGCCAGGAAGACCAGCACATAGACACAGGTATAGACAGGTTGTTAAATACAGTGGTGGAAGGTTGTTTAAGTTGCCTTCCTAGTGCTTATGTGTTCTCCTGCATAGCAATAGAAATAAGTTGAGAGAGACCATTGGGTATAAGGAATGTGGATGAGGAGAGAATATGAATTGATCTTCTAAGAGTGAAGAGCTGGAATGGGTAAATACAGTGCAATTGGGATAGAGGCAGGCTGGGGTGTTGAGTCTGTAACAACATTTTTATTCAGCACATGTATCAGCAGAGTAAAGGCTTCTATAATGAATCCAGAACTGTAGCAATTTGAAAAAAGTTGGTGAAAAAAATTTTGTCTTTATTGAAAGGAGGAATGGGTTGGGATGATCTTTGGGGAAGATTTGTAGGACTCCTATTTCCCAATTTGACCTTAAAGTTATATCAGAAATTTGGGAAAAGTTTTATGTTAGAGAATGCCCATGAAACCATGCTTTTGTCTTTGAGTATTATTCTGGAAGTCAGATTCTCACACTAGGGTCTTTAGAATGTAAGTACTTCCAAATTCCAAGTAGATGTGTTTGCATTTGTTTTATTTAATTGTTTTGTGTGCATATATGTGTGCATGTGTTCATGCAGAAGCCCAAACGAAGATGTGGGGTGTCTTCCTCTATGGCATTATACATTATTCTCTTGAGAAAGATTTCTCACTGAACCTGGAACTCCCCATTTTCAGCTAGGTTGGCTGCCAGCATGCCCCAGTGATCATCCTGTCTGCACATTCCCCAAAGCTGAGGTTACAGGCATGAAGGCTGTGCTCAGCTTTTTATGTGCATCCTGGGAATCTAAGCACAGGTCCTTACTCTTGTACAGTAAGCATTCTAATCCACTGGACAACCTCCCCAGATAAAATTTGCATATTTTACAGCTGGGTGTTAGAGACTCTCCTTCCATTATAGTAACAATAAATGTGAATTTATACTTGCTATTTTATGATTGTGTATAAGACTAAGATAAAATTACTGTAGTCACAAAAGAAATATTATATAAATTAATTTGTAAGCCAAAATTGTCTCTTACATATCAACTTTCTACTACAGTCTCTTCATACTGAGTTTGATATCTATTTCCAGATGGCAAAGATATCCTTCCCATTCTGCCTTACCAAGTAATAATTTTGAATCTAAGACCTTTTTCAATTTTGTACACACCTAAATGGTTCAATGTCTTTGATACTTCAACCTATGAAGTGTTTCAGTTTATTTTTACATTGGAACATAAATAAGGATTATTAATCAATTGAAAAAATACAGAGATGTCATAAAAATAAACACGAGTGTTGCCTTGAAAATCAGAGCTAACTTATCAAAGACAGTCTTTTAATATGTATTTATATTTGTCTAAAGAAAACCTATCACATTAGTTAGGGTAGATATTGTGCCAGCAAATTTCAAAATCTTATTGATTTTTTTCACAATAGAAATTAATTTCTTTTTCATTTAACAGCCCTAGGAGGTTTAAAGTTGGATTTGCTGCTCTTGAGAGGGTCACACAGAGACCGATTCCATATTATGATTGCTTTTCCTTAGACTTTATCATGAGGAGCACTCCACTAGAAGACACAGAAGGAAGACAGAGGACACCACAAAAGAATCTTTCATGGAATCTTTTCAATAGAATGTTTCAATGTACTAGAAACATGAATCACATCTCCTATAATCTGCATTTATCAATTACTCAGTCATATGAGTGAGCAAGAGCATCTAGGAAAAACAGCTGAGCATAGCTTTCATAAGAAGAGAATATTTTTGTCAATTTCTTCAGTCTTTTACTTTAATAAAGGTGAGTCTGACTATGCAAGATATGGATATTGGAAAAATTTTGCCTTTATAGAAAGTCAGGTATAAGAGAGGCTCTGGAGACTTCTGGCTTTTAAAACCATAAATGTTTAACCAACAGAGCCTTGCTCTATGCTTTTCTGGAAGAATGGTAATATATGGGACCAACTCTGAGCAAAACACTTGTTGCTGATTCAGTTATAGTTGAATTTAGAAGAGTAGGTATATTATTTTTATGCTGCTGTGATAAAACACTAGGACCAAAAGCAAGTAATGGTTTATGGTTCCAGAGGGATACTGGTCTATCATGGCAGGGAGACATGGCGGCAGCCAGGAATGGAGGCAGGAGCTGAAAGTTGAGAGTTCATATCTTCAACCACAAACATGAAGCAGAGAGAGCAAATTGGAAGCAGGGCCACGCCTTGAACTCTCAAAGCCCACCTCCAGCGACTTGCTTCCTCCAGCAGGCTATACCTCCTAGAACTTCCATGACCTCCCAAAACACTGCCACCAACTGGGAATCAAATGTTCAAATATTTGGACCAATGGGTGACTTTCTCAATCAAATGCCACAGTAGGAGAGAACTTAGATACTAAGGAATTGAAACCTAAGGGGAATTTGTTTCTGTTATAGTTACTGTTTTTACAAAGTACCTGACAAAAGGAATCTAAGTAAGGTTTATTTTGGTTCAAGGTTTGAGGGAATACTGTCCATTATGCAAGAAAGTCATGGTGGTGGGACCATGAAGTGGTTAGTCACATAGCATTTGTAAAAGGAAACAGAGAGAGATGAATGCTGGTGCTTAGCTTGCTTTCTCATTTTTCCTTTTTAAATCAGTCTGCTCCTCCAGTTAATGGGAATGTGCTAACCACATTGCTACCCCACTTCGGTTAAACCTTCTTGAAAACACCCTCACAGACATGCCCAGAAGTAAGTCTCTGTCTCTTAAGTGATTATAATTCCAGTCAAGTTGACTCTTAAGTTTAAGCATGACAAAGTTTACCCCTTATCAACTTGAAACCCAGAAACATCACTTTAAATCATACCATCCACCCCAAGCCCCTGAAGTCTCGGGCTCATCCTATAATATGAAATTCATGTAGTCCATCTCTAATAGTCTCTAGTCTCTACAGTTTCAATATTGTTCAAAAATCTAAGTACAGAGTCTCTACTGAGACGCACATGATCTCCTAACTGTGAGCTCCTATAAAACAAAACAAAATAAACAAAAACAAGTTACAACCTCCCAATATATAATGTCAGTGTACACATTCCCCTTCCAAAAAGGGAAGAAAGGGAGTAAGCAAGAAAAGATAGGGGGACAAAACCCTGAAGCTCAACAGAGCAAACAACAAAGCTTAAAGCTCTGCATCTAGCATCTGTGTGTTGCACTGGAGTCACCTGGACTCCAGGGGCCTTGGGTCATCTTCCTTTCTATATCTGCCTCCTGCAGTGCATGTAGGATATCTCTTGGGGTATCTCTATTCAGTGCTTGCAGCCTTCCTTGGATATCCCTTGGTCTTGGGATTTCTAACATCCTAGGGTCTCCATTGTAACATAAACTTCAACTTCACCATTTCATTCAATAGCCTTACAAGGACCTCTGTTCAGGAATTCTGTCCTTAGCACAGTTTTCCTTATCTCAGAGTTTTTCTATCACATTGATGCAGACCTCCATGACCCTGTAACTCTTGCATTTTACATGTTTGCAAAACAAGCACAATGTGTGTAATGCTTCCAGTTTCTTCTGTCAGCTCAAGAAGTAGTTTGTTCCCTTTCTGCCACAGCTATAGTGACTTTGTGCTCCTGAGGATGAACCTGGGAAAATCCGTACCTAAGCAGTTGTTTTGGAGCAGGGAATTCCTTCAGTGGAACTCTCAGTTTTGGCTGTCTCCTCTCAAATAAATTTTCATTTACCTAAGTTGAACCCTTCAATTGTGGAAGTTTCACTTAAGAAAAGTGTACTGGTACAGAGCCCCACCTTATGGAATGGTGCTGCCCGCATTTTGAGTGGGTCATCACCCCAGATATTTTTGGAAACACCCTCATAGCCATGCCTACATGTGTGTTTCTTAGGTGATTATAAATACAGGCAAATTCACAATGAAGAGAAACCATCAACTAATCGAACACTTGGGAAGTTCTAAATTCTCCTTTAGCATGGTTTGTGCTTATATTGTTAACTTAGAAAGACTACAAAGACTTAATTTCAAGTGTTAGTTATTATGTGTATGTGTGCTCTGATGCTGACTTTGTATACACTCTGTACATATGTTTTAACATACCACAAAATGTCTGCTAATCTATTTTCATTGAAGGTTATCATGGTATGTTTTCCAGGATAACTGTTACTTCAGATACTTTAAAAATGAACAGTCTTAGTTAATGTTAAATATGCTCATAACATAGGTCTCATTATTCTCTTGGAATATGGAATGGATAATATGGATGGAATAAGATCATTTCTATAGCCTCCTATTGCATACAGGACTATAACCATTCTTCTACCCTCCATGACTTCCTCCCTCTGATAGACCTCCTCCTCAGGCAAGGGCATCGGTTCCACCTTAGTTTCTAATCCATTAGCAAAGCATTCTTTATGATTTTTCAGTCCAGATATAAATGAACAACCACTTTACATAATCAATATAAAATAAAGTAAAAGTTAGAAATATAAAGTAAATTCATAAATTTCATGGTTGAAAATTACTGCTTCCAAAAGACTGTAAGTTAAGTTTTTCTACAGTATCTTAATGCTACTCATCTATGATTCAATTCCAATGCTAATAATTTACTATCCTCATTCTCTAGTGTAATTATCTGTAAAAACCTCAACACGAAATTCTACCACAGCTGCTTATATCTCAGACAATGTTTCATTTCCTTGCTCATGGGAAGTTGTAGACTGAGGGGGAGGAAAATATGTTCCTGAGGTTGTGGTTTAGACATCAAAGAGGTAATTGCATGTCATGTAAGACTCAGCAAGCCTTCATTATGTCATTTAATCTTCAGTGGATTTTTGCTTTGCTGCTTCCCCATGTAGACCTTGAAAGGTGTCATAGCTGAGAGCCAGGAGTCACTAAGCTCCAAGTACTTATTGAGGACCTAGACACACCTCAACAATTCAGACAAACTACAGACCTTCAGTTGGTAGATAGGACAAAAGTTTGCAGAAACAAATGATATGTTAGATAACACTCCTACTCCCCAAATGGTTAATGGGAAAATGTGATATTTGGGGATTCATATTTATAGGAATGATTAGGGAATTTTCTCCTTCTAAATATGAAATTTTCTCTTTCTAAATATAAAATTTTGAAATTTCTCCTTCTAAATATGAAGGTACAAGGAAAACGACCACCCACTTAAATCTTTTTCCTCATTGCTACTCAGCTATAGGATAAGGAACTGAGATATGCAGTCAAAAACCTAGAAGGGAATTCTACCAGCAAAACTATTTTTTAAGTACTGGTTGAAATTTTAAAGAAGTTGGAGATTCATAGCCTGCTGGTGAAATACAGAATGTATGAGGTGAGAAAAAACAATATAAAATAACAACAAAAGCATATATTTTTCAGCAATATCTGACCTCTGTATCAGCAAGCTTTGTAGCTGAATATATGTGTCACAACACTTTTCTATTCTACAAAGTGTAAAATAAACTGAGACTATCAAAATTCTTGTAAGTTTTCCTAAAGCATTTTTTTGAAAAACCAATTTAAATTATACCAACTGAGATAGTATCAGAGATGTTTAGATATAAAGTTGGAGGCATTGTGAGAGCCAAGATAATTTTCACTTAACATTTTATTGAAGTTTCAAGTCTCTGTACATCACTGCAGCCTTAATCCAGCCTTTGGGGCAGACAGAATGAGCCCTTGCTTCATGAATGACAACATTTTCTATATATTTCAATTTATTCCACAAAATACACATGCAGGTTCAATTGCTATGAAGGCTTTTAAGGAAGACATCTGACCTGTTGAGTTTCAGAAGTCTTTTTATGATTCTCTCTGCCTTCATGAATAAATTCAGCCACAAGGAAGAAAGCTGAGTAGTCACACGATCAGTCACCTGCTTACTGGTTCAGAACACTCTTGTTTGAAGCAGTATGGCAACGCAAGTTTTACTGTGAGTTTCCTCCAACACGTGACAAAAGGATCTGTATTTCATACCCAGATGTAGAGCTGCTTTGTCTAAGGGTGTATGTAGGCAAGCATGTACACTTCCCCTGCTCATCTCAATCCCTGGACTATGGTTGGCATCTAATGTGTAAACAAGCATTTTAAAAGGGCTCTCTTTTCCCAAAACTTATCTCTTACCTCCTTTTATTAGACATTTTTGCTAACTTGTGACAATAAAATTGTGTTCTTGGTGTGTGTGTGTGTGTGTGTTTCAGGACTCTGATTCCTTGTGAATCCCCTTGAGTTCTCCAAGTAACTAGAATGCTCTACTTTCATATTTTGGGATTTTCCTAATAAGTTACCTAGCTTTTTACTCTCATTGATTTCAGGAGTCACAAGTCTGAACACAAATCCCTTGACAGATATATGCTGGCAAATATTTTCTCTCAGACCAAGACTTTGTCTTTCAACTTAAAAAATTATCTTTATTTTGTGCATATGAGTGTTATGCCTGCATGAAAGTAAGTGCACCTGTATCATACAGTGGCTGGGAAGGCCAGGCCAGTGCACTGGATTCCCTGGAACTGGAGTTACAGATGGTTGCTAACTGTCATGTGGGTGCTGAGATTCAAACCCTGGTCTTCTGCAAGACCAACCCGTGTTCTTAACTGCTTAGGCATCTCTCCAGCCTTATCTTTCACTTTTTCGTGATAACTTTTCTAGAATTAATAATTAAGTCAGTTAAAGTTACTAATAGTTTTTCACTAGAAATTATTTTATAAATTTATTCACATATAAAATATTTCTATTTTTTAGAAAGCTGAATTTTTGCATGAATTAGATCACAACTTGGATGATCTCTGGGGTGCTTGCTTCCTACTCGCGTGTCATGGAATATGGTCTTCCATGATTGCTTCTGGGAGTTGTGGTGATTGTCTTTCTACATTTAATTTAATTAACTGAGCTTCATTTTTTTCCTGTAGTATGAGGTTGAAATGAAAGACTGTTTTCTTTCTTTTTTTTTTAATTTTTAGAAGAAGCATTTCATTACAACTTTAACATAATAAAAAAATTCCAGAGAAAAGATACATGTCTTTCAAAAGTGACCATAAAATTTTTAGGTTCACAGTTGAAGTAATACAGTTATACAACATTGAACTCAGTATAAACCCTATAAGACATAAAATTGAATGAGTTTTTAACCTTTAAAAAAGATCTCCATTTCATTTAAAAATATACTGTTTTTTCAGTCTTTTTTAAAAAATTATTTAATAACTGTATAATTAGAAGAGGCATTTCATTACAACAGCATTGGCATATTCAATAACAATTTCCAGAGCTAAGATGCTTCTCTTTCAAAATTTGCTGTAAATTTTTAGGTTTACAGTTAAATTAATATAGTTATACAATATTGTACTCCATATAAACCCTATAAGACATATAATTAAATGAGGTTTTAACTTTGAAAAAGATCTCCATTTCATTATTAAAAAACACAGTTTCAAACAGAAAAATTAATTTTAATACAATTGACACTAATCTCTATATATCTGATTATTACTAGTCACAGTCGGTTACTTTCTGATAGGTTTCAATGGTAATGTTTTTCACATCCACCAATTACTAATGAGCAAATTTTTATGCTTTGAAGAATTATTGTCATCAATATTTATAAACTTTTTAAAATTAATTTATTTTTACACCCACTTCCCAGATAGCCCCCTCCCATAGCCTCCTTCCCCCGACTAGAGCCCTTATACTTTGATATCCCTGCTACTGTCTGCTGCGTTGGCGGCACCCCCACACCCCCAGCCATTCCCCACTACTTGCCCTTCTGGTGAATCTAGTCAGCCTATCTAGA
The DNA here is from genome assembly GCF_000622305.1 of Nannospalax galili. NCBI lineage: Eukaryota > Metazoa > Chordata > Mammalia > Rodentia > Spalacidae > Nannospalax > Nannospalax galili. The sequence goes on along the minus strand of NW_008333887.1, from coordinate 1,042,103 downwards.
GGTCTTTGTTTTAGGAGAGTCAGCTGTTTCTCATCTAGCAGTAATCAGTTGTCTATATTCCTTTGGATAAGATTGGGGTCTGCTATTCATTTTCCCAGTTCTATGCTGGGTTACTATCTGGGAATCCCTTTGGCCACCCTGGCCAACAACTCAAAAGAAGGTATCGCCTGTCTGGCATTGTTGCTTGTTATGTAGCCTTTAGCTATACATATGGACTATAATGAAATTATATTGACCCCTTTAATCTTTGGTTATACTTTTCTTTTGGGTGTTTAAGGCCACACAGTTGGCCCAGATAAACCAATTCATTTTTACTCTTAAAGTCATTTGAGGATATGTTCCTCGGGGGTCACATGGACTTGGGGGGAGCCCCTGCCTCCTTTGTTTTACCAGTTCCGCCTATGTGAAGATAAGTCAAAGGTCCAGCTCAACCATGGTTAGCTTTGCTTGGAAGCATGGAGGATTGATTCCTCTGTGTTGACCCTCCTCTTTATAGACTGGACACTGGTTCAAGTCCATCTGGTGGGGTCTCCTTGGCCTCCTTGATCAAGAGGACAGGTGACTCACCACCATTATAGGACATTTTGAGAGATGCTCATAGTCCCTTGGAACTAGTCGACCTAGGAGGGCAAGGAGCAAAAACTGTCCTTTATGTCCCTCTGACCATATTATTATAGACCTCAAAGTATTTCTGTTAAACACCAAAGAAAGTTAGTTCTACCAGTCTGGTATTATTAATTATTATTTGTCATGTAGATAAATCTTAGGCAAAGACCAGTTGTTCTCAGATAAACCTTACCTAGACACGTGTTTCTTGATCTACTATGTGTTTTTCTATGTATAATTTGTCAGTAGGTTGTAGGAGTAATATGGTTCTCTCTGGTTTTCAAAACTAGCTAGGCATTGTTTATCTCTTACATTGTCTCACCCCTACATCATGATTTTCCCTCTTAAGGTGCCCCCATTTCCCCCCTTTCTCCCTTACTAATACCCTTCTCCTATGGTCCTACCTCTCTTGAGCTCCTTTCCCTTTATCCCTCCCCTAGGTTCCTTGTATACTCTTTCGTCCACCTCCCTTAAAATAACCCAATTTTTATCCATATCCCCCTTATTAAGGCCTGTTCCCTACTGCTCTTCTCTTTCAGGTTACTTCTTTTCCTTTACCTCCCTGTATCCTTTCCATTATCCTGCTTCCTGTAGTTATGTCTGGTTGCATACTTACGTATAAGAATTTGGTGCTAGGATCCACATGTGAGGGAGAACATACATTGGTTGTTTCTAGTTTCATCCATTTACCTGCAAATTTTATGATTTCATTTTTATTTACCACTGAGTAGATCTCCATTGTGTAAATGTACTACGTTTTATCCACTCATCAGTTGAGGGACATTTAGGTGCTTCCACCTCTTAGCTACTGTGAAAAGAGCACCAACAAACACGAGTGTACAAGTATCTCCACAATCAGATGAGTCTTTGGGTATATGCCAAGGAATGACATAATCAGGTCAAATGGTAGGTTCATTTTTAGTGTTTGAAGAGTTTTCCACACTGCTTTCCACAGCACAAGTTTGGAATCCCACCAACAGTGGATGAACATTAACCTTTTCCTGCATTTTCTTTGGTATCATTTGTTCTCTTGATCTTAACCAGTCTGATGAAATCTTAAAGTGGTTTTAATCTGCATTTCCCTAATTACTAGTGATATTGAACACAAATAATAGATAAATAAATAAGTAAATAAATAAATAAAATTTAAAAGACCAAGCAGGAGGTAAGGAAAGGCCAGAGCAGAGGAGCCACACAGAGCAGCAAGCACAACCATCTCTTCTACACACACACCTCACATGCAGTGTCCTGTCCATCTGGGTTCTCTGTTTTTTGAGTTCATTATAAATTCTGGTTATTAAACCTCCATGGATGTGTCACTGGAAAAGATTTTCTCCCTTTCTGTGGGTTTTCTGTTTGTTTCCTTGGTTGTCTCCTTTCATGTACAGAAGATTTTTAATTTAATGAGGTCCCATTTAGTTTAACGAGGTCCCATTTGTTAATTGTTGCCTTGTTTCCTGAGCAATTGATGTTTGGTTTAGAAAATCCTTTCCTACGCCTATATCTTGTAGAATTTTCCCAATGTTTTCTTCTAATAGTTTCAGAGTTTCAGGCTTTACATTGGGGTCTTTGAGCCATTTGGAATTGACTTTTGTGCAGGGTGAAAGACTGGGGTGTAGTTTCATTCTTCTACAAGTGGATATCCAGTTTTGCCAGAACCGTTTGCTGAACATAA
>NW_008333887.1:1039068-1039489 GCF_000622305.1 Nannospalax galili | reverse complement strand
AGTGAAGAATGTCAGGATTTTGATTGGGATTGCACTGAATCTATATATGACTTTTGGTAGGATGGTCATTTTCACAATATTAATGCTTCCAATCAATGTGCATAGGAGGTCCTTCCATCTCCTGATGTCTTCTTCAATTTCTTTCTTATTATTATTATTTTTTTTTTGCAGCTATTGTGAATGGGAGTGTTTCCATGTGCTCTTTCTCTGATTGCTTGTTATGGGTATATACAAAGGATATAGTCTTTTGTAGGTTAATTTCATAACATGCCACTTTATTGAATATGTTAATAATTTCTAGGAGTTTTTGGGTGTAATTTTTGGTGTCTCTTAGATATAATGTCATATCATCTGCAAAAAGGGATAATTTGAGCTCTTCTTTTCCAATTATTACTCCTTTAATTTCCTTCTCTTATCTTAT
>NW_008333887.1:1038712-1038900 GCF_000622305.1 Nannospalax galili | reverse complement strand
GTTCTTGTCTTTGAGCCCATTTATATAATTTATAATGTTTATTGACTTACGTATATTGAACCATCCCTGCATCTCTGGGATAAATCTGACTCTATCATGGTGGATGATCTTTTTGATGTGTGTGTGTATGCAGTTCACAAGTAGCTTGTTGAGAATTGTTGCATCTATGTTCATTAAGGATATGGAGA
>NW_008333887.1:1032128-1038596 GCF_000622305.1 Nannospalax galili | reverse complement strand
TTTTATTACAATTTCAATTTCTTATTGTGTTATGGGTCTGTTTAAGCTGTTAATCTCTTCTTGGTTTAGTTTCGGTGGTCCCCATGCCTTTAGATTTCCATCTATTTCTTTTAGGTTTTCAAATTTAGTAGCACATAGGTTTTTAAAGTATTCCCTTATAATGTTCTGTATCTTTCTGGTGCCTGTTGTGACGTTTCCCCTTTCATCTCTGATTTTGTTGATTTGGAGGTATTCTTTCTTTCTTTTGGTTAACTGGGCTAAGGGCCTGTCTATCTTGTTTATCTTTTCAAAGAACCAGCTCTTGGATTCATTGGTTCTTTGTATTGTTTTCTTTGTTTCCATTTCACTAATTTCTGCCCTGAGTTTCAATTTCATTAATTTCTGCCCTGAGTTTTGTTATTTCATTCTTGTCTGCTGGGTTGTTGCTTTCAAGTGTGTTGATTTGCAACTGTTAAGTCATTTATTTGTGTTCTTTCTGATTTTTTGATGTAAGCACTTAGAGCTATAAACTTCCTTCTTAGGATCACTTTCATCGTGTCCCAGAGGTTTTGTTGTGTTGTATTGTCCTTTTCATTTAATTCCAGGAATACTTTATTTCTTTCTTAATTTCTCTTTTGACCCATTCATCATTCAGGAAAGTGTTGTTTAATCTCCATGTCTTCATGTGGTAATTAGGGCTTCTTGGGGTGTTGCTTGTAAGTTTTCTTGCATTGTGGTCTGATAGAATGCATGGAATTATTTCAGTCTTTTTGTATTTGTTGACGTTTGTTTTGTGCCCCAGTATATGGTTGTTTTTGGAGACAGTTCCATGGGGTGCTGAGTAGAAAATATTGACTGTGGAGTTCAGTCCGTTAATGTTTAAAGTTATTATTGAAAGCTGAGTATTGAGTCCTGTCATTTTTTTTTTGTTTACATTCTTGCTATAGCTGTACTTTTACACTGTTATACCCTTGTTGGAATTCTTTCTGCAACCCCTTGGGTATAGTCATTCCTTTCTTCAGCTCTTTGTATTGCTCCCAGAACTCTCTGATTTTGTGGTTTGTGGACAAGAATTCCTTCAGCCTATTTATGTCATGGAAGATTTTTTCTCTCCCTTTCAACTATAATAGACATTTTGGCTGGGTATAGTAATCTGGCTTGGCATCTGTGGTCATTTAAAACTGGGAAAAGTTTGGTCCAGGCTCTTGTGGCTTTCATAGTTTGCACTGAAAAGTCAGCTGTAATCCTAATGGGTTTTCTTTGTGGACAAGAATTCCTTCAGCCTATTTATGTCATGGAAGATTTTTTCTCTCCCTTTCAACTATAATAGACATTTTGGCTGGGTATAGTAATCTGGCTTGGCATCTGTGGTCATTTAAAACTGGGAAAACTTTGGTCCAGGCTCTTGTGGCTTTCATAGTTTGCACTGAAAAGTCAGCTGTAATCCTAATGGGTTTTCCTTTATATGTGACTTGTTTCTCTTTTGCAGCTTTCAGAATTGTCTCTTTGTTTTTAGTGTTTTTACTATGATGTGCCGTGGAGTGTTTCTTTCCTGGTCCTGTCTGTTTGGTGTTCTGTATGGTTCTTGTATTTGTACGGGCATTTCTTTCTTTAATTTCGGAAATTTTCTTCCTTGGTTTGATTGAAGATCTGGTCCATGCCATTACCTTGGGATTCTTCTCCCACCTTTATGCCTATGATTTGTAAGTTTCGTCTTTTTATGGTGTCACACAATTCTTGTGATTTCTTAAACTTTTCATAATCTTTGCTTGAGTGGTCTAGTTCGTCCACTTTGTCTTCCAGTCTTGATACTTTGTTTTCCATTTCATTAATCCGGATGTTCAGGCTTTCTCCTGTCATTTCTAATTGGCTTACTGAGTGTTTCACTTCCTTCTTCATTTCAGCCCGAGTATTCAAAATTTCTAACTCTTTTCTGAATTCATTCAGAAGTTTATCCCAATCTTCCTTTGGTTCTTTGATTTTTTTTGTGTGTGTTCTTTAAATTCAGTGAATTCTTTAATCATGTTTATAATTATTCTTTTGAGTTCTATGTCCTGCATTATCTCTAGGGGATTCTCATTGTACTCCTCTAGAGGACTATTGGTATTTGGTGGGGATATGTTATTTTGGTTTTTCATGTTATTATTTTTTCTCTGTGATTTTGATGTGAATTTCTTTTGTAGTTTCTGCTTCTTGTGTGAGACTCAGGCCTTCAAGTTTAGGTCTGCTTCTTTTTGTCAGCTTTACATGTCTTTGTGGTTTATTTTTTGTGCATGAAAATCTGGTTCGTCTAAGCTTCTGGTTCTCTCTTTTTTTATTGGAGTGGCCATACTGATTTTTGTCTTCAGGAGTTCCCACAGAGGCCCAATAAAGATGAGGGTCAGATTATTTCAGGCTTTCTCCTAAGGTCTGGATCCCTCCAGGAATGATTTTGGCCTTAGGAATTTGGGGGTTGGACTGGCCTGGGAGCCTGGCCCAGTAAAGATGCTGGCCTAGGGCATCTGATGGCCATTCCACGCAGAGATGCAAAGGCAGGTGGTGCAGGAAGAGGCCCCAAGTACTCCTGGGGACTGCACGGAGGAGCTGGATTCTTCACGATGCAAAGGGTCAGGAAGAGGAAAGGTCAGCTCCCATGTCCCAAAAAGATCTGGCCAGTGGTGCAGGCCCAGGGAGGCAAAGCGAGGTGAGGGCGGGGCCAAGTCCAGAATCAGTTTTCCTGGGGCCCAGAGAAGGTATTATGTTGGTCTGGATGAAAAGGATCAGGAAACAGTACTGGTTCCCCAGGTGTCTGGGGCTCCAAGGCAAGGAATGTTGCAGGGCCTAAACCCTGAGGAGAAAGCCGCGGGGTATGCAAGGGTGAATGGGGATGGGGGAGTCAAGGCACAAAGGTTGCAATGGTCTTACCCTGGAGAGAGGCCTGCGGGTATGAAAGAGGGCTGCAGCGAGGGGTGCAGGTCCAGGGAAGCAGAGCTTTTGCTCTTTTGGAGACAGAGTCTCTCCTTTGGCCCTAGCTGTCCTGGAACTCACCATGTCACTATGTAGACCAGGCTGGCCTTGAACTCACAGAAATCTGCCTGCCTCTGCCTCCCGAGTGCGGGGATTAAAGGTGTGTGCCACTGTTTCTTACAGAAAGACTCATTGTTTTTGCTAATAACACTTAGATGTTGGCACATGCATTTCTAATCTGTATGTATTTGATTATTAATAGTCATAGTTGGTTACACTCGGATACTTGGCACCTGTGTATGGATATAAAGCCATCAGGTAGATTTCAATGGTAATATTTATCACCTCTACTAATTAACATGATGTAAATTTTTATGCTTTCTCCTCATATGTAACTCATTTTTTAAATTTGTTGATTTTTTGTGTGCATATCACACAGACCATCCCAAATTTTCTTATTCATCTATACAACCACTTCCCAGCTGGCACCCTTCCATAGCCCCCCCCCCCCAACTAGAGCCCTTATACTCTGTCATCCCTGCTATTCTCGGCTGTGATATTGTCATCCCCAGCCATTCCCTAGTACTTGTCCATCTGGTGAATCTAGTCAGCCTATCTAAGGGTCTTTGTTTTAGGAAGGTCAGCTGTTGCTCATCTAGCAGCAATCAGTCATCAATATTACTTTAGATAAGATTGGGGTCTGCTGTTCATTTTCCCAGTTCTATACTGGGTTACTATCTGGGAGTCTCATGGGCCACACTGGCCAACAACTCAAAAGAAGGTATCACCTGTCTGGCCTTGCTGATTGTTATATAGCCTTATCTATGCATATGGACTCTTAAGAAATTATATTGACCCCTTTAATCTTTGGTTATACTTTGCTTTTGGGTGTTTAAGTCCATATAGTTGGTCCAGATAAGCCAATTTATTTTTAGTCTTAAGGCCATTTGAGGATTTGTTCCTCAGGGGTCACATGGGCTTGGGAGGAGCCCCTGAATGCGTGCTTTTATCAGTTCTGTATATATGAAGATAAGTCAAAGGTCCTGCTAGACCATGGCTGACTTTGCTTGGAAGCATGGAGGAAATGTTTCCTCCATGTTGACACTCCTCTTGCAGACAGGACACTTGTTCAAGTCCATCTCATGGGGTCTCCATGGCCTCCTTTATCAAGAGGACAGTTGACTCTCCATGGTTACAGGACATTTTAAGAGATACAAATAGTCCCCTGTAACTAGTCGACCTAGGAATGCAAGGAGCAAAAACTGTCCTTTATATCCCTCTGACCAAATTAGTATAGGCTCAAAGTATGTCTGTTGAACATCCAAGAAGGTAATTTCCACCAGTCTGGTACTTTTAATTCCCATGTGCCATGTAAATAAAGCTTGGGCAAAGACTAATTGTTCTCAGATAAACCTTGCCTAGGCATATATTTCTTGATCTGGTATGTATAATTTGTCAGTAGGTTGTTGAACTAATATGGTTCCCTCTGGTTTTTAAAAACTAGCTAGGAATTATTTTTTATCTCTCATATTATATAACCCTTCCATCATGGTTTCCCCACTGAAGGTGCCCCCATTTTTCCCATTTCTCCCTTAATAGTACCCTACTCCTATGGTCCTATATCTCTTGATCTCCTTCCTTCCCTTTATCCTCTACATTCCTTGTGTACCCTTCTGTCTCATCTCCCTTAGACTAATCCAATTTTTATCTTTTTCTCTCTTATTAACACTGGTTTCCTACTGTTCTTCTCTTTCAGATTCTTTCTTTTCCATTACCTCATGGTTCCTTTCCATTATCCTGGTTCCTGTAGTTATGTCTAGATACATATTAACTTATCAGAATTTGGTGCTAGGAGCCACATATAAGGGAGAACATATATCGGGTTTTTTTTTGTTTTTTTTTTTTTGCATGTTTTCATTAACAACTTGTCAGGTGAGGAACACTTAGCTTACTTCCATCTCTTAGCTATTGTGAAAAGAGCAGCAACAATCATGGTTGTACAAGTGTCTCTGCAATAGGAGAAGTTCTTTGGGTATATGCCAAGGAGTAGTATAACTGGTTCAAATGGTAGGTTCATTTGTAGTTTTTCAAGAGTTCTCTGCACTGCTCTCTATAGGGGTGAATAAGTTTGCAGACCCACCAGCCGTGGATGAGTGTTCCCCTTTCCCCACATCCTCTCCAACATTTGGTATCATTTGTTCTCTTGATCTTAGCCAGTCTTGCTGGGGTAAGTTGAAATCTTAAAGTGTTTTTAATTTGCATCACCCTAATTACTAGTGATGTCCAGCATCTTTTAAGATGCTTCTTATCCATCTTTATTTCTTCTTTTGAGAACTCTCTGTTCTGCTCCTTTGCCCATCTTTTAATTGGATTACTTCCTTCCATGATTCCTTGTGTTTTGAGTTCATTATATATTCTGGATGTTAAACCTCTGTCAGATGTGTGGTGAAGATTTCTCCCATTCTGTGTTTTTTTTCTTCACTTCCCTGGTTTTCTCCTTTGATGTACAGAAGCTTTATAGTTTAATGAGGTCCCATTTGTTGATTCTTGACCTTGTTTCCTGAGCAATTGATGTCTGGTTTGAAAAATCCTCCTACACCTATATCTTTTAGGTTTTTCCCAATATTTTCTTCTAACAGTTTCAGAGTTTCAGCCTTCACAATGAGGTCCATTTGGAGTTGACTTTTGTGCAAAATGAAAGATAGGGGTTTAAGTTTCATTCTTCTATAAGTGGAGATCCAGTTTTGCCAGCACCATTTGCTGAACATGCTGTCTTTCCTCCAGTGAATGTTTTTGGCCCCTTTGTTAAATATCAGGTGGCTGAAATTGCGTGTACTCATATTGGGTTTTCTATTTTCTTTCATTGATCTATTGTTCTGTTTTTGTGCCAGTATGTTGTTTTTATGACTATAGCTCTGTAATACAGTTTAAAAATCTGGTATTGTATTCTATTAATGCTCAGTGTTGCTTTGGCTATCAAAGGTCTTTTGTGTTTCCATATGAATCTTAGGATCATTTTTTCCAATTCTGTGAAAAACTTCATGGGGATTTTGATTGGCATTTGTATTGCATCTATAAATGGCTTTTTGTTGGATGGTCATTTTCTCAATATTAATTCTTCCAATCCATGAACATTTGAGGTCCTTTTGTCTTCTGATGACTTCCTCAATCTCTTTCTTTAAAGATTTAAAAATTTCATTGTAGAGGTCTTTAATGCCTTTGGTCAGGTTTATTACGAGATACTTTATTTTATTTTTGTGCAGCTATTGTGAAGGAGAGTGTTTCCAAGTACTCTTTCTCTGATTGCTTGTTATTGGTATATAGAAAGGTTACAGAGTTTTGTAGATTAATTTTGTAATCTGCCACTTTACTGAACATCTTAATAATTTCCAGGAGTTTTCTGAGAATTTTTGGCATCTCTTAGATATAATATCATATCATCTGCAAAAAGGGATAATTTGATCTCTTCTTTTCCAATTGTTACTCCTTTAAGCTCCTTCTCTTGTCTTATTGCTCTTGCAAGAGTTTCAAGTACTATGTTAA
>NW_008333887.1:1027702-1032024 GCF_000622305.1 Nannospalax galili | reverse complement strand
ATTGTTATATATGGCTTTAATTATCTTGAGGTATGTTCCCTCCAGTCCAATTGCCTCTAGGACTTTGAACATAAATGCATGTTGAATTTTGACAAAGGCCTTCTCTGTGTCTTTGGGATGACCATGTGTGTCTTGTCTTTGAGCCCATTTCTGTGATTTATGCTGTTTATTGACTTATGTATATTGAACCATTCCTGCATCTCTGGAATAAAGCCAACTTGATCATGGTGGATGATCTTTTTGATATGTGCCTATATGCCATTTGCACATATCTTGTTGAGAATGTTTACATGTATGTTCATTAAGGATATGGGTCTATAGCTTTCTTTTTTGGTTGTATCTTTACCTGGTTTTGGTATTATAGTGCTGCTGGCTTCATAGAAGGAAATTGGATGTTTTCCCTCCATTTCAATCTTTTTGAATAAATTAAGTAGTATTGAATGTAGATATTCTTTAAATGTCTGGTAGAATTCTGCTGTAAATCCACCTGGTCCTGGGCTTCTTTTAGTCAGGAAGCTTTGTATTAGTGTTTCAATTTCTTTTTGTGTTATGGGTCTGTTTAAACTGTTAATCTCATCTTGGTTTAGTTTTGGTGGTTCCCATGCCTTTGATACCAGTCCATTTCTTTTAGGTTTTCAAATTTAGTAGCATATAGGTTATTAAAGTATTCCCTTAAATGTTCTAGATCTTTGTGGTGTCTGTTGTGATGTTTCCCTTTTCATCTCTGATTTTGTTGATTTGGAGGCACTCTTTCTTTCTTTTGGTTAATTGGGCTAGCAATCTCTCAATCTTTTTTATCTTTCTGAAGAAACAGCTCTTGAATTCTTTGATTCTTTGTATTATTTTCTTTGTTTTGATTTCATTAATTTCTGCTCTGATTTTTGTTATTTCTTCTTGTCTGATGGATTTGGGTTTCATTTGTTGTTGCTTTTCAAGTGTCTTGATTTGCAATGATAAGTTATTTATTTGTGTTCTTTCTGATTGTTAAATGTAGGCACTTAGAGCTAAAACTTCCAAGGACAGCTTTCAGAGATTTTGTTGTGTTTTACTCTCCTTTTCAATTATTTCTGTGAATACTTTTATTTCTTTCTTAAGTTTCTCTTTTGACCCATTCATCATTCAGGAATGTGCTGTTTTATCTCCATATGGTTACTAGGGCTTCTTCTGGTGTTTGTTTTAAGCTTTATTGCATTGTGGTATGATAGAATGCATGGAATTATTTCAATCTTTTTGTATTTGAGGAGGTTTGTTTTGTGCCCAGTATATGGTCGATTTTGGAGAAGGTTCTATAGGGTGCTGAATAGAAAGTATATCCTTTGGTGCTTGGATGGAATACTCCATAGATAGATGATATATGGTATTGTTTAATTCAGATGTCTCTCTGTTAACTCTCTGCCCTGTTGACCTATCTAATGGAGACAGTTGGGTTTTGAAGTCCCCTACTATTAATGAGTTGGGATTAAGCTGGGTCTTAAAGTCCTGTAGTACTCTTTTTATGAAGTTGGGTGCACCAGCATTTGCTGAATATGTGTTCATAATTGTAGTATCTTCTTGGTTTATTGTTCCTTTGGTCAGAATGAAGTGGCCCTCTTTATCTCTTCTGATTAGTTTTATTTTAAAGTCTATTTTGTCAGATATTAGAATTGCAATGCCTGCTTTTTTCTTAGTACCATTTGCTTGGTATATGTATTTTTTCCATCCTTTCGCCTTAAGGTAGTACCTGTCCTTGAAAGGGAGATAAGTTTCTTGCAGACAACAAAAAGCTGGGTTTTGTTGCTTAATCCATTCACCTAGTCTGTGCCTTTTGACTGGAGAGTTTAATCCATTGATTTTTAAAGTTATTAATGAAAGATGTGTATTGAATCTTGCCATTTTTACTTCTGTTCACATTCTTAATATAGCTGTGCATTTCCACACATACCTCATTGCATTTCTTTCTGCAACCCCTTGGTATAGTCATTCCCATCTTCAGCTCTTTGTATTGCTTTCAGAACTCTCTGAAGGGCTGGTTCTGTGGACATGAATTTTTTCAGCTTATTTATGTCATGGAAGATTTTTCTTTCCTTTTTGACTGCAATAGACAGTTTGGCTGGGTATAGTAATCTGGGTTGCTATATGTGGTCATTTAAAACTGTGAATACCTCAGTCCAGGCTCTTCTGGCTTTCATAGTTTGTACTGAAAAGTCAGCTGTAATCCTGTTGTGTTTTACTTTATATGTGATTTGTTTTTTTTCTTTTGCAGCTTTCAGTATTGTCTCTTTGTTCTGTATGTTTAGTGTTTTTATTATGATGTGCCTTGGAGAGTATCTTTTCTCGTCCTTTCTATTTGGTGTTCTGTATTAGCTCCTTGTCTTTCTTTAATTCTGGGAAATTTTCTTCTATGATTCTGTTGAAGATCTGGTCCATACCTTATCTTGAGATTCTTTTCCTTCCTGTATGCCTATGATTCGTAAGTTTGGTTTTTTATGGTGTCACACAATTCCTGCATATTCTGTTCTTGTGTTTTCTTAAATTTTTCATAATCTTTGCTTGAGTGGTCTAGTTTGTCCACTTTATCTTACAGTCTTGATACTCTGTTTTCCATTTCATTCATCCTATTGATGAGGCTTTCTCCTGTCATTTCTAATTGCTTACTGAGTGTTTCATGTCCTTCATTTCAACCTGCGTATTCTTCAATATTTCTAACTCTTTTCTGAATTCATTCAGAAGATTATCCCCATTTTGTTCAGTTCTTTGATTTCTTCATGTGTTCTTTAAATTTACTGAATTCTTTTAACATGTTTACAATTGTTCTTTTGTGTTCCATGTCCTGTGTTATCTCTGGGGGTTCTCAATGTACTCCTCTAGAGAACTATTGGTATTTGGTGGGGATATGTTATTTTGGTTTTCCATGTTATTATTTTTTCCCTGTGACTTTGACATGTGAATTTCTCTTGTAGTTTTTGATTCGTGTGAAACCATGCCTTCAAGTTTAGGTCTGCTTCTTTTTGTAAACCTTATGTGCCTTTGTGGTTTACTTGTTGAGGATGAAAAGCTGGTTGTTCTAGGCTTCCGCTTCTCTCTTTTGATTTTATATTGGAGTGGCAAAATTGCTTTCATCTTCAGGCATTCCCACAGAGGCCCAAGTCATTTGAGGATCAGATGCTCTCAGGCTTTCTTCTAAAGTCTGGTCCCTCCAGGAAAGATGTTGTCCTCAGGAATTTGGAGGTTGGACTGGCCTGGTAGCAGGGCCCAGGAAAGATACTGGTCTTGGGCAGTTAGTGGCCATGCCACCCAGGAATGCAAAGTGAGGTGGGGTTAGGAAGAGGCCCAAGGCCTCCTTGGGACTGCAGGGAGGAACTGGGCTGGTCTGAATGCAGTGGATCAGAAAACAGTGGTGGCTCCGAGCCAAGAGGTCAGCCCCAGTGTCTGGCATGCCAAGACAAGAAATGGGACAGTACCCAGGCTAGGAGGAGAGATGGGGTGGGGTAGGTGGGAGGGTGAATGAGGCTGGGGAGTCAAGGTGCAGTGAGTACTGCTGGACTTACGCAGCAAAGAGCTTGAGGGTTGTGCAGCCCAGGGAAGTAGAGGGAGGTGAGAACAGGACCAGGCCCAGAGAGCTGTTTTCTTTTATATTAGTAATAACCTTCTACCCCACTGCCATGTACTGAAACTCATTCATCCCTTTCATACAGTTGTAGTGCCATCTGTGTCACACTTTGACCTGTGCCACTTCTTCATACATTGTAGGAGTCTATTTCATGTGTTTTGAGAGTGTGCTTCTGCCCGTATCAGTACCATGCTCTTTGAAATAACATATTAAATCAAATGCATGCCTTGCTATCTGGTAGATAGTGGCCACCACAGTGCTTCTTAGCTTGAGGATTATGATAACTGCTTTCTGTCTTTTGTGTTTCTATGTTCATTTAAGGATCCACATCTCAGTTCCATTACTAACTGTTGGAAATTTTATTAACGTATCACATTTACTTATGGGCTACATTTGGGAAATATTGCATTTTATATCATATTTTCTATTTCTTCAGAGTTATGACATTTCTTTTCTGTCTTTGGATAGCCTTTATACTGTGCTATGTGATAGCTTGTGTGCTTTATGTTAAATGCATTCTTAGGTACATTGCTGGGGTTTTTTGATATTGAGAATGTTATCATTTTCTGTTAATTAGAAGACCAATAAACTTTTGTATAAAGCTTGGCAATAGATTTTAAATCAACTTTGTATATGTTCTCCCCTTAATTACTTAGATTTGCATTTCATCATCAGAAGTTAAAAAAGTATTCAATTCTTCTGCAATTCTTGTTATTGCCTTTTTTTAAATGTA
>NW_008333887.1:994657-1027631 GCF_000622305.1 Nannospalax galili | reverse complement strand
ACACATTATGTTAAGAAACTTCTTTTCCTTGTTTGCTTAGAGTTTTCTTTGTAATGAATGTTGAAGGGAGGTAAATGCAATTATTGATTTTCATATTACACCACTTACAAAATAAATTCCAGTATATTAAAAACATAAATCGTCCTTTCTATCTTTCCCTTGTACTATTGTTTTTTAACCTATTTTGAGGCCATTGCAGCTTTATATGCAGTTGTTAGAAAGAACATTGAGGGATCTCTATATCTTTCATTTATCCAGCTTCAATGAGATCAACTTTCATCAATATAGCACAGCATTACAACCAGGAAATTGATTCAACATACTGATCTTATATTTCATAAGATTTGTGTGCACTTGTTTGTGTGGGTATTATATATATGTAATTTTATTACATGTTTTTTGTGTAAGTAATCACATCAAGTCACTAACGCAAAACACTTTTGTGTTATACTTTCCTTGTTTTTGCTCTCTTTCACTGTCTTCCTCATCCCTGAAAATGGTTAATGTAATTAATCCATCTCTACAATTATTATCACATAAGTGTCTCACAAATGGAATCTTGTAATATGTAACATACAAAATTGACTTCCTTTGTCATTCAGAATAATTTGAGATCCATACATGTATTCATACCAACAGTATATTCCATTTTAAAGATTTATATTTATTTATGTGTGTGTCTGTGTGTCTATGTGTCTGTTGTGTCTATGTCTGTCCGTGTCTTTGTGAATGTATGCCATGTGTGAGTAGGTTCCCACAGAGGCAAGAAGAATGTCAGGTACCTGGGAGATGGAGTTCTGGGAGTTGGAGTTATAGGCAGTTGTAAGCCATCTGACATGTGTACTGGGAAGTGAACTCAGATCCTCTGGAAGAGTAGCAAGAGCTCTTAATAGTTGATCCATTTTTCCAGCCCCCAGTTTATTCCATTTTATTACTGAGTAGCTTTCCACAATCATCATGTAACTCAAGTTTGTTAAATGACTCACCTGTGGCTGGAAATTTGCTCTATTAGTTCTTTTTCTTCTTGTTGTGACAAAATACTTGACATAAACAAAGGGAGAAGGACTTTTTAGTTGGTTTCAAAACTGTCAGTCTAACATGGTGGGAGGGTGTGGCAGAGCAGAGCTGCTCACATCACAGAGGCCACAGCCCCTCTTGTCCAATTCCCTGCTTCCTGGTCTCTATGATGTGAAATGGACCAGGCAAGTGGGGACAAGAATGCACAAGGAACAACCACAGTGATCTACTTCTATTTTTAGGCTCTATCTCCTAAAATTTACAAAAGTAATATTACCGATTAGGAATCAAGACCCCAACCTGTGAGTCTTTGGGGTAATATTTCATATCCAAATCAATATGTAGGTGTTCTGTTTTATGTTTTGCTATTATAAATGAAGCTGCAGTGAACATTGGTCTAAGGCCAATACCCTAAATACACTTTATCTTAGAAATGATGAAGTGCTACACTTGGTTTAGTATTTGGGTACGGGAAGCGTTTTAAAATCAGTTTCCTTTAGATACATGGAAGTTCTTACAGTACAGTAAAAAACCTGATGGTGTGCATCTTCACCACAGTTTCTGAAACATTTAGATATAAAGCTGTGTTTTTCATTAGAAATATCGCCCCTCCATATGGTGTTTCTTTAAATGAAATGCCTAACACCCTCGTTCTTTTCCCTCTGTTGAGTACAAATCCTTTATTGCCAGAGACATTATCTTGTAACAGTTCATGAACTTACTTGTTTGTGATTAGCACCCTTCAGTAACATGAACAATACCTTCCTTGTTGTTGTTTGTTTTTAGAAATTTTAAATTGAAGTTTTGAAAATTTCATACAATTTATTTTGGTTGCATGTAGGTCCCGTCCTCTATCTGTGCCTGCTAACAGCTTCATCCAGTTTCATGTAGTCATATATATATATTGCTTATAGGCATATATATATGCCTATAGAATCAAATTTGTGTTTCTTAACAACTTCCAGTGTGAATTCATCCACTAGAGCCTGGTTAACCTACCAAGAGTCACACTCTTAAAAGAGACTGACTCGCCCCCTCCGAGCAGACATAAGTTACCACTAGTTTCTCAGGTAGGGTTGGGGTTTCTTACCCATTTCCCCATGTCTGTGCTGTGATTTTATCTGTCTTGAGATTATGTCAACGTGCTTCTTTTTTTTCAATAGCTTATTTATTATTTTTATTTTATGTGTATTGAGATTATTGCTTGCATGTTGTGAAGGCACCCATGTCATGCAATGCTGTGGAGGTCAGAAGAGGGCTTTGGATTCCCTGGAAATGGAGTTAAGGATGATTCATAGCCATCATGTGGGTGCTAGGAATCAAACCAGGGTCCTCTGCAAGAGCACTGAGTGCTCTTAACTGCTGAGCCATCTCTCCAGCCCCACCAACATGCTTCTTAATAAGATGTTTATAGTATGTGAGTTAATTCTCAAGTGATTTTGAAAGTTTTATGTCTTTTTGTGCTTCTTTTGAAGAATATATTCACTACCAGCATTTTTACATTTTAACTCAGTCTTTGCTAGATGTCATAGTATTTAAAAAACAAGATTATGTAAATTGGGATGAGGGGGACCCATTATTGATATAATGAAACAGCTGGAAGAAATAGGTTTTTAGGAAGAGAAAAAGAACTAAGGTACCCAAACATAAACTTGGGATAATGCTGAAAATAAAAAGAACCTGCCAGAAACATCAGCTAGGACATAGTAAGGTGTGAGGAAAAAAATGACAGTAAAGAAAAGAAACTCATTGGCAACAGGGAAGAGAGAGAGTTTTCAGTGGAGTTCACCTGATGTCATTGCAACTCTTGAAGGCAGGCAGGCTTTTTGTGCATAGGTTTTTAAATACATGTGTTTGAGCAGCCAACATGGCCTGACATCTTGAAGGCAGGACTGGCCAATTTCTATGAGCTGTTGTGTGGAGGCAAGAGTGATAGAGAAGATGGCGGGTGAGAGATCTTGTAGGAGAAATTTTCTGGTTAGAGAATTTCTAGAAACACAAATATGAATGATAAAGTCAGAAGACAAAGATAATTTTAGTGAGAGAGAGGGAAAAATGCCATTTTGGTAAAATAGTCTTGAAACCAAAGCGTACAGTAAGTTCTTCAATAGGTTCATCCACAATAAAGTTGAAGAAAGTTCTCAATAGCTTAAAAAAATAAAGATTCATTTAGCTGTAAGGAAAATGATATTTTGTGATGGTTTCAATAAGAAATGCCCTCAATAGGCATGAGCAGTTAGTCTCCCAATGGTGGCATGCTGTTGTTGCTGTGAAGAACCTAAGCATGTTGGTTTTTGAGGAGTCTAGAAGACACTGGAACTTTGGACTAGAAAAGTGGTTGAAAGGTGTAAGCAGTGTTAACAGGCCATTCTAGTAAAAGCCTAGAAGATAGTGCTGAGAGCAATGTAGACTGTGAAGATTTGGATCATGAGGTTTCAGAGTAGAGGAAAAACTGTATTAGCAACTGGGCTAAAGGCCATTCATATGATATTTTGGCAAATAGTCTGCCTGTTTCCTGCCCATGTCCTGAGAATTTGTGTGAGGTTAAATTGAAAAATAATGGACTAACTACTTTGGTGAAGGAAATTTCAAGACATGTAACCCTGAGTCTGTTGCATAGTTATTATCCCAATAACTCTTATGTAGGTCTGATGAAAAAGAGTGAGACAGAAACAAATTTTTAAAAAGCACAGTTCGAAGAGAAAAGAAGCACTAGGAACCTTAATGCTACAGCCAAGGCACACGCTGAGACAATGTA
This sequence comes from Nannospalax galili, assembly GCF_000622305.1. NCBI lineage: Eukaryota > Metazoa > Chordata > Mammalia > Rodentia > Spalacidae > Nannospalax > Nannospalax galili. The sequence goes on along the minus strand of NW_008333887.1, from coordinate 1,023,856 downwards.
ATTATTAAAGAGATTAGGGGCTGGAGAAATGGCTCGGAGGTTAAGAGCACAGGCTGCTCTTGGAGAGGATCCAAGTTCTGTCCTAGCACCCACATGGCAGCTTACCACCATCCTAACTCCAGCTCCAGGGAATCTGACACCCTCTTCTGACCTCCGTGGACAATGCAAGACATGGCTGCACTTACATACATGCAGGCAATATGCTCATACACATTGAATAAAAATAGTGAATAAAATATTAAAGAGATTAGCACAATTAAGTAGAAGCCTGCTGTTCTGCCTTGATGGGTGCCCTCAGGACAAGACCCCACAAAGCTAAGCTTCTAACTTGTGAAAGGAAAAAGCCTGAGGATTTTCTGATTCTAATAAACAGCGGTATTCAAAAATTGCTGTAAATGTGACATAGCAACCAAACTTTATGGTATCATCTATATGGTACTGGCTTTGGATACAGGAAACCTGCAAAAGTAGGGGGCTTTACATGCTTCTTCCATGGTTTATATAGTCACTAAGGCCACACAATGTGAGGCAGGGCAATTAAAACTGTGACAGGTCATTGTGTGAAAGTGAAGCCTGCATTGTGGTGAAGAGCCTAAGATGTTAGAGATAACCAGAACTTTGAGACATCTTCAAAGGAAAGCAGCATACACAGAGTAGAAACAGCTCAAAAGAGAGATACATGTTGTAGTAGGCAAAGCTGAAAGAGCAGAGACATCTGAGCCTTATGAAACTGAAGTCTCTGACACTGGACATCGAGTTACAGGATATTTGGTGTTTGCCCTCCCTGGTTTGGATCTTGCTTTTATGGGTCACAGTTAAGAGATTGCTTTGAGTCTTAGAAAAGACTTTGAACTTTGAGAATTTTGAGCAGTGATGAGACTATTAAAGACAATGGGGACTTTTGAAGATGAACTAGATGCATTTTTCATTATGATATGGTCTGGGAATGTCAGTTGGAGAATGAAATGGGGTGGTTTGAATGAGAATGTTCCCAATAGGCTTGAACATCTGGTCCCAGCTGTTGGCACTGTTTGGGAGATTATGGACATTTTAGGAGGTGGCGCCTTGCTGGAGGAAGTGTGCCATTGCGGTACTGAGGGTTTATCGCTTGTTCTCTCTGTGCTTTTGGCTGAGGAGGTAATCTCTTTGTCAGTTGGAGAATGAAATGGGGTGGTTTGAATGAGAATGTTCCCAATAGGCTTGAACATCTGGTCCCAGCTGTTGGCACTGTTTGGGAGATTATGGACATTTTAGGAGGTGGCGCCTTGCTGGAGGAAGCGTGCCATTGGGGTACTGAGGGTTTATCGCTTGTTCTTTCTGTGCTTTTGGCTGAGGAGGTAATCTCTCATTTTCCCGCTCTGGGAGCCTGCTGCCACTCCCCTGCCATTATGGACTCTGACTCTCTGGATCTATAAGCCAAAATAAACTTCCTTAAGTTTCTACTGGTCAGAGTGTTTTATCACAGTAACCAAAAAGTAACTAATAAACTATCATTCCTTACTTCTCACTCTACATGAATTCTGAAGTGTGTGCCATTTTCATAAAACATGCTGAGAAATAGGACACTTCATTCAATGTCCCTTTCTCATTTTGAGCATTGAATTTTGGGTTTGAAGCTTTTACAGTATCTCATACACTTAATCACACTTTAGCTATAGTTAGGTGTGCATTTATAAATGGAAACATTTTCTTCTGGATAGTTATAAAAAGACCATGCTGTAGATGGTCATCTGAGATCCAAGTGAGGGACTGTGAAAATGTCTTCTGCTTTCAATACTGCTCTAAGTTTCATTTCTGTTGTTGGGATAAAAAAATACCCTGATGTAAAGCAGCTTAAGGGAGAAAAGGTTTATTTTAGCAGGAAATTTCAGGTTATGGTCCAACTCTGCAGGGAAGTCACAAAGTTAGGAGCTTGAGACAGCCAGTTGCACCACATCCATACTCAAGAACAAAAAGAAATGAATGCACCCATGTTTCCTGCTTGCTTTCTGCTAAGCTAGTCTTCTTCATTCTTGGGCAGATCAAGTCCCCCTGCTTAGAGAGTGGTGCTGCTCACATTGGACGTGGTCTTCCCATACCAATAAGGAACTCAAGACAATTCTTCACAAATAAGTCCACAGGCCAACATAATCTTCACAATTCCTCAGTTAAGGCTCTCTTGGTGTGTCAAGTTGACAGATAAAACTAACCAGCACATACACTTCCTTCAACGTGTTCCCACAAATGGAAAGTGTACTTTTGATATCGTGATTTTGACTAGTGAATTTGAATGCACTAATTGATAAGCATTTAGTAAACAATGTTATTTAAATATAAATGTAAATGAAAAGTGTGATAACACTAGTGATGTGACTGATATTTAAAATTCTGGAAGAGATTTTTCTTCTGCCATTGCTTTTTGAGCATTTAAAAAGTGCACACTTGCTAACTTTTGATTAGTTAAATCAAAAAGAAAATATTTGCATACTGAAATATTGTACAATAACAAAAAGAACAAACTATGACTTTATGTAACTGTATGATGAATCTTACCAATGTAATATTAAGGCAAATATTTCAATAACATATAAAAGAAAACAAGGATTATGGGAGATACAGGACTTAGGGTAAAACTGAGGTAAGAGGGTCAGGCGAAAGCAGTCATTCTTTTATGGTAAGATGAGAATTGTTGTTAAGGATCTTGAATCCACTTTGATAGTGATTCAAGAACACCTAATACAGATAGTATTATGAATAATCAAGTAACCTGACAGGTAAAAATGCATGAGCAGATTATGATAGTGTGTTACAAATCTGAAGATTATTGGTACAATTAGATGCTCTAATTCATTATAGCTATATCTATTTATCTCTCTATCTATCATCTATCTATGAGAGAGATAGACAGAGACAGAGACACAGAGAGAGACAGAAAGAAGGGAAATGAAAAAAGTCAAAGTTTAGACTGAATCCCATTGGAGAATATGTAAAAGCAATGTGACTGTGAGGAATGTGGTTTCCCAAGACTGTGCAAAAGGCAGAATGTCTTCCTTCCCTGTGGGGCCTGTGCAGTATCAAGGACATTATCAATGTCTGGTTAGGAAAGAACAAGTCATCTTCTCTCATTGAGACTGTTGGGAACCATTAACTGATTGTTTGTGTCTTCCAAGATTCTCAGAAAAAGTCTTTCTGAGACTAGTTACTGGAAGTTCCCATGGTCACTGTCTTCCACATTCTTTACATGACTGAAATTTATATTTTTACTTCACTAAATTATTTGACCATTTTGTTTATCATGAATAGTTCAAATTCTTTTAATGAAGTGAGGTATCTCTGACAAAATACTATATTAATGCCTGTGTCATTAATGCCTAAAGCCTTTAGTTTGAGGTAGGGAATATAATCACAAAGACCAGCAAACTCTACTTAGATTACCATGAGAAATAGTTTCCCTTGGTAACAATGTGACAGAATTTTGCTTCAATGCATAAGGATGTCCAGAAAATAGTATTGACAAAACACTGAGCAACACACTTAACTGATATATTTAAAAATGGATAATTGGCCTCACCTCTGTTGGTATATTTCAGAACCATATGTTTGAATCTGAGAGAATCAGTTTGAAGAGGCCTCTTAACTTTATGTTTATAAAAATATTATGTGAGCTTATAATTTTAGTCTGGAATCAGGAAGAATTTTTTACACTTACTGTATTCAACTAACACCCTTAAGACAATGAAAACAAAAAAAATGATGAAACAAAATTCAGAATTTATATTTCTGTGTGTGTGTGTGTGTGTGTGTGTGTGTGTGTGTGTGTGTGTGATGTTTATGCAGGTATCCCTGAAGGTATCCATGTGTAACTCCACTGGATCTGGAGTTACAAGTGATGTGAGCTGCCCAACATGGGTTCCCTGTTCCTTTGGAAGATCAGTGAGTACTCTTAATTGCTCAGTCATCTCTCTAACCCCCTCAAAATTAATAAACTCAGAGATGCCAGTGGCTCTCCCCACATGCTGTAGGAACCAATGCAGTTCCTGATTTTGGAGCAAGTAGACTTAGTGTTTATTGCAAGGTCACTCTTCAAGTCTCAGAATGCAGAACTGTAAGTATTAGATGCTTGTGCTAAGGACAGGGGTCCTGTTTGTTTTCTTGTTGAAATGTTTATTTGCGTAATACTTAGAATCTGTCTCATCATTACCCTTTCTTGTCTCTGGTCTCTGAAGTGATATCACTGTCCTCCATACTTACGAAAGTCAGAAGCCAGGAATTTTAAAAGCCAAATCAGAACAAATGACTGACACATTTTTTGTGGGGCCCAATAATAAAGTAAAAATATGAGTCATCTTGTAAAAAACTTAGAATTTCAAAGTTAGTGGTGCAGACCTACAATCTTGGATACTTCAGAGTCTGAGACAGTGATCAGGGTTCAAGTCCTGTTACAGCTGCAGAGTGTGTTAAAGGCCAAAATGGGAGTTAATAAGTACCTTTCTCCAAAACAAACAAACAAGCAAACAAACAAATAAAAAAATCAGAACTGAGAATATAGCTCAGAGGTAGAGTGTTTGCCTGATGTGTAAGGCCTTAGAGCCAATCTCTAGTGTCACCCAAAATCAAAAAAGCAAAACAAAGGTCAACAAACAGAAGAAGAGGGTTGTATAAGATAATTAAGTCAGAGTTCCTCTATGAATACAAAACTAGGAAACTCATGAAGCCAGGTCTTCAGGAAGCTAATGAAAAGAGTAGAGAAAAGGGCTTGAAGAACGCCTGGTACTCACAACAGAAGTGCACTTCATGTAGGGGGAGTCAGTGCAAAGGTGCCTCTCCCTTCATCCTTTGCAGGGTCATTCAGGTTGTCTGCCTCATTGAAAATTCTGGAGGATGCAAATTCTGATAAATGAATTTAGAGGATGATACTGGCATTGGGCTTATTGCAGCCGGACTGCACACCCTGAGCCACCTGGAATTAAGCCCCATCCTGGAAACATACCCTTCTGTTCACAGAACTAGACATGTGTTACTACATATTGCAGAAAAAACTTACAACAGCTTCATGAACGTCAGAGGACCTATAAACATGGAACAAAGAGAGCCAAAGGAAAATCAGACACAATGCATAAAGCCAAACAGGTTTCAGTGTGAATGTGTTAGAGCAGTAATGATAATCATTAAGGGGGCAGCACTTTTCTCTTCATGCGTTCTCTTCTATCAAAGGAACTAGGAGCTCAGGAACTTTATTCGTTAAGAACCATGTCAGTTTCCGTGCCAATAAGAAGCACTTTGTTGGTAATTAAAGTGGCTTCCTCTGTACTGGAAAACAAGGTAAGATGCATTCTCAGTAGTCCACTGATGGCCAGCTGTCCGTGGTGGTCTGCTATTCTCTTCTGAGGACCTTTTCTTACGGCAAGTACTACCCATGTTCTCTGAGATTGCTGCATCATCCTCATTGTCCACAAAGTAGTGATAGATGTGGTCGCTACTCCACAGTCTTTGCAGAATTTCAAGAACTTGTGTCTTTGCTCCAAATTCACATATCTGTTTTCCTGGGTGACTGATAAAATTGTGGCTATTTACTCTGTATTTGCTTTGTTCCAAGTACCATTCTTTATGGCATATAGTTGAGGTATATTTTAGTTATGAACTATAATTTTGATATTTAAATATCAAACCTTTGGAGAGACATAGCCATAACACAAATATATGAATTTATTTTGTTCTATGGCTTATAATCTAATACCCTATTATTCTATTGTTCATACTGCCTCAGCTTCAGCTGGGGAGTCTCGGCTGACTTATGTGCCTTTTGACCTGCTCCCCCATACTTTGTTGAACATTCTCTTATTATGTGTTTTATTACCCCTTTCAATTCCACACCCATGAAATGTAAACATTTTGAAATTAAAAATTTTGAGACTTCTGTACACATACACAATATGATTGTGCTCATTCCTGGCCCCCTCCAACACATCCCCTCCCAACTCCAAGTCCCCTTCCTTTCCTTCTTTCCTTTCCTTCCTTCCTTCCTTCCTTCCTCCCTTCCCTTTCTTTTTATAAAAATAACATATATATATTTATATATGTCATACTGCATCCAATTTGGGCTGTCCATATGTACATGGATATGTATCCATCCCCTAAATGATGGGCAAACTACCAATGGCCATAAACCCGAAGAATGACCGTCGTTCTCTTAGTGACCATCAACTACCAACATGTCTTCAGTTGGGGATGGAATCTCAGGAGTTCAACCCCATCCACTCTGGAATTTTTACCAACTTGATTTTGTGTAGGTAACTTCAGTTGCTGTGAGTTCATGAGTGCAACATCCATGTCCTGTTCAGAAGACAGCTTTTTTTTTAAGCACCCCTCTGTGTCGTACAACTTTTGCATGCTTTCTGCTTCTTCCTCTGCAGTGTTCCCTGAGGCAATGGAGAGACTGACAGAGATGTTCCATTTAAAGCCGAATTCTAGTAGTTACCTAATCTTAGCATTTTGATCAATTTTGAGTCTCTGCACTAACTGCTGCCATTTCACAATGAAGCTTGGTGAGGCCAAGGTTGAGAGCAGCCCATATCTATGGGTATAAATAAATGTATCTAGAAAACATGACTATTTAGCAAAACAGCAATTGCAGGTTCCCTCTTAGGGCCTATGTCTTCTCTAACCACAGGCTTTTGACTAGATTTAGAGTACTAGGCATGAATTCCTTCCTGTGAAGAAGGTATCAAATCTACAAAGAAAGTGATTGCTTTCCCCATAAAAGTCATGCCACTTTTGCATTCAAAGGTTATATCTTGTCTGGGAGGTCAGTATTGTAGCATAAAGAGTGCAGCACTAGGTAAGACCACTGGTGTCTTTTCCTCCCAGTGATCTACATAGCACCCTCTAGTACTATCAAAGCTAGGCAGCAGAAAAGAAATTTTCTGGTCATTTTGAGATTGAGTTCTTTGTGCTCTGCAACCAAGTATATGGCACCTTCTGCAATAGAATCTTAAAATCTAGGTATGTTGGAGGAACCAAAAATAGTGAGAATAGCCTGTGTTGATTTGCAGACTTCCACGGCATCCCTGAACAATATGTTGAAGTATCCAGTGTCTGGAATTGCAATTTTCATTTAGTAATCCTTGTTTTCTGGGAGATGCACTGTCCACTCAGGGAGTATACTCCTGTTCAAATTTCTTTAAAGATTTATGTTTTATAATTCGTTTACAAAGTAGTGGGTTTTCACAAAGTTTTTCCATTCTTGCCTAGTTCAAGGTCTATGTCTTCATGTCCCCGAACCTCTTATCCCTTGCCCCTACTAAGTGTATTTTGGTTGCGCATTTAGTTTTTTTTCAGTGGCAAGTACAAGACTTGAACTTTAAAAGCTAAAACTATAATAAAATAGTTTATAGGCAGTGGATTAAAATCCATCTAACAAGTAGTTCTAAGTACATTTTAATAAATGGATAGAAAATACAATATATTTCTACAGACGTGAACGATAGTAACAGGCTGAGTGGTTCCCTGAGCACTTACCCAGGTGACCTATCTGAAGACATTAAAAATTCAGAGAGAAAGCACAAGAGACAAAGAAATATCACATACAAAGACCTTGACATCATAACTCTAATAGAGTTTTTGAAGTAGTATTGGAAACAAAAAGACAGGTGAGTGATATTGTCAAACTTCTGAGTGAAATAATTTTTACTAGATATTTGTGTAACCAGCATCAATATCTACCCAGTGTGACCTTAATAGGAGAATACGTGTATAGCTCATGGCTATCTAACAAAAATTACAGTGCCAGGTGTGGGAAACCTCCCTTCAAGTTATTGGTTGGGGTAGTCAAAGAGACTCTAAAAATAACACAGGCTGATGCCACAACCCTTGTTTGCCCTCCAGAACTTGAAGGTAACAAACCTATTGCTGGGGTCTAGAAAGATGACTCAGTATGTAACTCTAGTTCCAAGGGATCCAACCATTTCTGCTGACCTCCTCAGGTACTGCATGACATGAGTGCACTTGTGTACACGCAGGCAATACACTCATACACATAAAATAAAAACAATAAATAAAATATTTTTAAAAAGTTAAACAGTTAAAAAAGTTAACCTATGCTGAAGACAGGTCACATTTCAGACACAGGCCTTCAGACATAGTGGAGCTGGAACTGACCTGGAAGCCTTCTCCCTGAACTAGTTCTCAAAGTATCAGATGGTATTGTGTATGTAAGCTGACAAGGAATGAAACCAATCAATGATCTCATCCAGCTATAAAGCCTGTTAAGAACAACAATGACTGGTCCAGCAAACAATCTTTATTTGTGCAGAGTGGCACTTTTGTCTTGTTGCTAATCAACGGCTGTCTAATTAGACTTAAGACTGGCTCAATGGGAGGGAACTCATGCATAGTACTGTAAACATAGCATAGTACACATGGATGGAGAGCTTATAGACCCTAGAGAAAAGTCTATTTCTGTTACTCCCTAGACCAATGTAATTTCTTACTGTATTCTAAATACATATCTTTGTATTTACAGGCAAGTATACATCTCAACACTAATCAAAGAAACTTCTTTTTGCAACAAATGAAGACTACTACAAATTTCCACAACTTGTTAAATGCAGAGAATAAATGACTGAGGTGCCCAGCCCTAAGTGACACATCTGCAATGGAACCTCTATGCCTAAGACTCATGGAACATCACAAATATGGGGGCAGAAGGAATGTAAGAAACAGAGGGACAAGTAACCTGATGCTAGTTAATGCATTCTTGACATGATAAGGAAGTTGCACCAATGAAATCTCCACAGTACAGTAGTCTAAGGGCAGCTGCATAATGACAAAACCATATGATATACCAAGGTGGATGGGGAATGTCAAGGATCCCATTTGCAACATTGATTGCTATAGGCAATTAATGGGTGCTCGGGGGGGGATTAGTTTTTCCAGGTGCTAGCACCCTAAGAGGTTATTTATTTCCTAATGGAGAGCCCTAAACACAGGTACCCATGAGTACCACTAAATAGACTCAGTATATAATTTATATTATATTACATTATATTATATTTATTATATTATAGTTTATATATATGGTATGTGCATGAATAGAGGTATGCATATGTAACAATAAAGAATAGGTCCCAAAACTGAGAGGGAATAACAATGCAAAGACATTACTCATATATGGAATTCTCAAAAACATAAAAAATTAAAAATTTAAAACTATGTTTCTCAATTTTGGATCACCCTAAGTGACACATCTACAATGGAATCTCTATACCTAAGGCTCACAGAACATAGTGGAACAAGGGGTAGAGAAAATACTAATGTATCTCTCAACCTTCATCAGTGAAGCTCCCTTATGCAACAGAGGGCAAGGAACACAAAAGGCCACAAATGACCAAAGTGTAGAGAATAAGAGCCCAGAGAGTATGGGTCCCTGGACAGGACTCCTATATTAAACATCACTCATCCTGACTTCAAGGACCATTTCAGAAGAAGGGGCAGAAAGATTGCAAGAGCAAAGGTAGGAGGTGCATGACCATGTGGAAATACAGTCTTACAGACTTCTCTGAAACCCTGATCATATGAACTATAGCAATAACGTCAACATGCACAAGACTTACACAAACTCCAGCAGACAAAAACCCAGCATAGATCTGGAAAATGGGCAGCAGGCCCTAACCTTAGCCAAAGAACAGTTGGCAACTGATCACTCCTGGGTGAGGGAGAGTTGATATTCTTTAAGAGATTGACTCTAGATAGGCTGACTAGATGCCAGTGGATGAACTTGTATTGAGGGACATCTGTGTACACTAACTTGATAGGCCTTAACATAAATGACAGAATGCATAAAATCTGGTGGTGGTGGGCTTGGGAAGGGTGTGGGTGGGAGAGGAGGTATAAAGATTAAGATATTTTGTATGAAATACACCAAAATCCAATAAAATTTATACAAAAATTAACCACTGAAATATGAGACTTTAAAATTAAGAAGAATGGAGAAAAACTTAGGACTCAGGTAATAAAGAATTTAACTACAATTGCATAGGTTATAGTATTTTAGTTGTAGACTTTGCAAGCAATGAAAATAAGATTAGAAAAATGGAGCAAAGAAAACGTATTACAGAGATTACCCAAAATATGATACTAGGATTATGAAATGTACAAAAACTCAGTAAAAATATTCTTAAAAAATTACCAGTCAGAAAAATAAGCAATTATTTGTGAAAAGTACAAAAAAATTATACCAAAGGTAGTATATAATCATAGTACACATATATTTACCAATAATTGGCATCTGTACATTCCTATTAATTTAAAATATTAAACCAAAATTGAAGAAAAAAGTATGATAAGCTAGATGTGGTGGTACATACCTTCGATCATAGGGAGACAGAGGCAAGAAGATCTCTGTGAGCTTAAGGCCAGCCTGGTCTACATAGTGAGTTTCAGGCAAGCCAGTACATAGTAAAACCCTGTTTCAAAAAACAAAAAAAAAAGGAAAAGAAAAAGAAAAAGAATTATATTACTATTGAAAACACAAGAGAAAAAAAGATTAGTGGTTAGCGACTGCTGATTTTCATGCCAAATATTCTAACAAATAAATAAATAATAACTGATTTGAGGATGAGTCTAGATATAAACAGCATCATGGATTATTTACTTCTCTAAATAATTCAAAATATAATTTTAGACAGAGCTTCTGATTCTTGGCCTTCAAAATCTGCCTGTGCAACACCAGTGAGTGCCTTGAAATTGAGAACCAAATCTGACTTCGGGAGAATGAATCTCACCCACTAGTGCATCCATTCAGATGAGTTTATTAACTTAGGGCAGTCTGTGCTTGAGTTAATCTCTGTCTGGTATTTCTTCACTCTTAGTTTCCTAAAGCAGAGTGCAACACATTGAGGATCAGCTTAGCATTCAATGCCCTCTTCCAGGTTCTCACTGGCTGCTTCCTGTTCCAAATATGTAAATAAAATAATTGCTGATGGAAAAATCAAAACAAAACAAAGCATGAGGTTTAAATCCTCCAAATTCTGTTGAGTCTATAAGATTAAACTTTTAATGAGTCTAAAGCTTTTTCATTTTCTCTTGAACACTATATGTATTAATTATTCTAACTGTTAAAATCATGCTAATAATTTAATTTAAAAATAAACCCTAATATTTCAAAATTAACATTAAGAATAAGGCTGTTAATGATTTTCATGCTTGGGATACATTGGAACAGAGTTGCAAATGGGAGATCAATTCAGTATTACCCTTTTGTCTGGATTTCTCTCTAATGCCTTGCAATTACTTGATCAATAATTTGTTCATGCCTCTGATTACCCTGATAAGCCTTTTTTCCAGTTAATGGAAAACAACAGCAATACTAACATAATGGAACATACACACACAAAGGCAGAGAGCAAGAGAGCGAGAGAGAGAACAAGAGAATGAATTTTTTTAACTTTTAAAGAATCTTTGAGAATTTCATACAAGCATATAAGGTGTTTTGATCAAATCCATGCCCACTCCCTCCCTCCAACTCCTCCCATCTCTCCCCATCACTTTTCTGACTTTCTTTCTTTCTTTCTTTCTTTCTTTCTTTCTTTCTTTCTTTCTTTGGTGATGTTTGCTACTCTAACATTCCTCCCTCATACTGTAGTGCCCACCTGTAGCTAAGAGAGATAACTCACTATTTTTCTAAATTGATGGCTAAGTTTGTTTTCTCCCCCTATCTAGAAGCCTTTGAGAGAATGGATTTTAAGGAGATGGTCATCAAATATGACCCCTAACCTTCTCCCATCTTCTTTGCATCTAAATTTTTGGTAAGCTCTCAATTTATAAAAGAATATCTAGCACCTACTAAAAATATCATTGTATTTACTTTTAGACTCCTAAATAATTCTACACACATTTTTGTATATGTATATATGCTGCTATACCTTTTGAATTATATACTTTCCACTCTATGACCATATTTTCTGTTTAATGTGTCAATAATGTAGAAGTGGAGTTTTGGACTGAAACATTCTCATTGGTTTTTCAAACAGTTCAACTGGTCAGATTAGTACTACCTCAATAGGATCTGGACCACGACTCAGAAAGACCATCCTGTATGATGGGCCATTTGCTTAGCTTGAGGATAATTAATGGAGCTTGGTAGTAAGGCTCTGATTTAAACCCTTAGAATTTAAGGATTTGCTATTTTTCAAAAGTTTTTCAGAAATTTCTCATTGACACAGGCAACCTATAATTTTCTGCAACTCTTTGGATTATTAAAATACTCCCCTACATTGTAGATCTAAGTAAACATTTCCTAAGGAACAACAAATGTTATTTCAGTGACTCAAGGATAAAGATCAAGACTTTCAGGCTTGCTTTAATATTGGTGTTCATTTCTGACTAAATGTTGACCTGTTTGAGTAATTTTTTCTTTCAAAACAAAGCAGAAAAATTTGTATCTTTTCCTTATTTTTATGGGTCTGTATGATAATCACCAACCACTTCAAAATATCTTTGTTCCAGATTAGCATAACTATATTTTCTGAATGCTTTTTTTCTGAATGTCTCTGAATGTTTTCATTCAATAAACCCATTTTCTTCGCTTGTTTGAAATGCAAATACAAGGCATCCAAAGCTTCTGCTCTAGATGGAACCTTGACAAGTCACCTTGTTCATTCCCCAATTTTCAGGCAAGGACTTAGTACTGATTATATTATCAAATGCTGCATTAGTGTGAGGTAGCCTGTTAGTGAGAAAGGTTAATATAACCATTCAACAAGTAAACAATTAAAAATCTTATTTTACTTGATTTTAACAAAAGAGGAGAACATATCTCTATCAGCACTGAAAACAAGTAGATAACCACTCACAGAGAAACCTATAGGGCAACAACAGATCATGGCTGAATTGCCTCCTTTGTTTCATAGACCTCTCACTTTCAAACTGCCTATCCTGGAATGCTTGTATCCTGCATGAAAATGATATAGTTATCCATGGATTATTTTGAGTAAGATGCATTTACCTTGAGATGCTACATGGCCTATGTGCATTATGAGAGCTTGAGGCAATGATGGATGTTAACAATGGTTCGTACAAAAGTGCTTTTGGTCATTAGAATAGCACTGTATCTTCCTGAGATTTCAGAATCCTTACATAAGCCTTGATACTTACTGCCTGATGTAGAAGGATCAATGCTCAACTCTGTACAAAGCTACTATAAGCAATCTTGAACAATGAAAACTTTTTATAAGAGCTCTTTACCTTTAAATCATTATCAGTGAAATAAATGTCCAGAGATATTGAAAAGAAGTGGGGAGGTATAACAGTCTCTAGTTGGATATGATTAAAATTAAGACGCTGGATAAAATTCTAAGGTATGGTTTTAGCTATATATACATCAACCAATAAAGCTTCAGGAAAGGAAAAGGTCATGGTTACTGTTCTAGATTCAAGTCACAGTACTTGACACCTTAGAGCCAGGCTATCAGCTTCCTTGGTTTTAAGGCCTCCTCTATTGTGAAAAATTTATTAGTAGGCTGTGCCTCACCAGCACTTCCGGTTGGGCTTTTCTGTTCCTTCAAGTCTTTCATCTAGTTTGACAATAGCATGACAGTTTGGTTGAAAAAAAAATTACTAAACTCACTAGATCATGATAAACACTGGGTGTCCTTAAAAGAAAAAAAAAAAAAAAAAAGGAAGATTTGTGAGTACTCCAAGTTAGTAAGGCAACCCTCATGCAAGATGATAAGGGTAAAAATTAATCTCATCTTTTCCTAGCTAATGCATGTTTATTTCACTTTAAAATACCATAGCAGGCAGGGATCTCTGGAGAAACAGGAGAGAGAGAGAGAGAGAGAGAGAGAGAGAGAGAGAGAGAGAGAGAGAGAGAGAGAGATTATAAAAAGGAGATTCACTAGATTTGCTTTCACACTTGGACAACAGGGGCTCAGTAGCCCAGAAATTGACACCTGCAGTCTGGAGAGGGCAAGAACTCAGTAGCTGCTGAGTGCATGAGGCTGCCTGACTCAGCAGTTAAATACAGAGCTGGACGCTTGATCAGTTCTTGGGGAGATGCTGTTCTTCGGTCCACATTGGAAGAGCAAAGAAGCTGGAGCTGGTGTCAGTGGGGGATAGACAGATCAGCAACAGGAGCAGCCACTGTAGCAGCTGAAGGAGCAACAAGAACAGAAGCACAAGAAGCTGTTTCCTCTGCTGTCTTTAGGGGAAGATGCTGTGCAGGCTGAGGGAAGATTCCTGTCCTACATCAGCTTCTAGAATATTTGTCAGGAGGGAAAAAATAAAATGACACTGGCCAGTACAGTCTTTAGCTGTTTAGGAAGAGGACAAGGAGAAAGTCAGTTTTCAGAACAAATTAGCTTCGGTCTCATCAGCAGGTCTTTGGATTCTTTGTTCTTCTGCACTTCTTCCACGAGCTTTTCCTTCTCTCTCGAACATTCCAGCTTGGCTGCCACCTGTGCCTCCCGGTTCTTGGTTCTCCTTGTTGGCTTCCATCATGTGGGTCAGCCTGTCCTCTGCCATTTTACTGAAGTTGTTCCCCTCCATCGCTTTCTGCAGCACTTCTTTCTCCTGTTCTCGCTTCTCCGGCAGCTGCTTGAGGGCTTCAGCTTCTTGAGACTTACGTCTTTCTTCTGCAGCTTCTGTTTTCTTCTGAATTTCCTCCAGGGAAAGAGCCTTCTTCTTGGAGGAGGCGGCGGGAAATCCGAGACCTAGGACTGAGAATCAGCTCCAAAGCCTGGCCTGAAGCACGCTTCTCCAGCTCTTTCACCTGGATATCAGAAGAAGCCACGGTGACTAGGTGAGAGATTGGCAGTGTATGCCACACAATGCACTGGAAGGAAAGCCCTAGCGGCCGCTGCCCTCTGCACAGCTGCACCAGGGTGGACCCAGTGGACCCAGCCGGGCCACCTACATCCTCAGCTGGGGCCCCGGAGCCGTTCGCGATCCCCAGAAAGGGTAGCCCCAGCTGGAGCCTCCTCGCCAGCGGGGGGGGACGGGCTACCACCCCACTGTCTCTTACTTGATTCCATTCATAGTATTTTATTTATTCCCCAAATTAGTCAGCAGAGATTTTATAAAACACTCACTCCATCATCCAGCAGTTATTGACTCTTTATCAAGTTAGTTATTATAGATGGGGAAAAACCAACACAGGCCATGTCCTCAAGAAGCTTATGTTGTATACAAATGGGCTTATGCAGCCTTATTATTATTTTTGCCCTAAGTGAAAACACATCCTAGCTGAACACAGTTCATATCCACTGTATGCAGTGCTATGGTGGTCAACTTAGGGATACATGTTCAACTAACTGAGGATTCGGCAGAAGCAAAATCCAAGACAGACAAACTAGAGGAAGCAAATCTCTATGGCCGGTCTAGGAAGGTTACTCCAGACAGAACAGCGGCTCAGATTCAAGTACAACAGAAGCTACCATCACAAGTCATAGGCATGCTTATTAGTTCATCACTTTTACTTTTTATATTTCTCAGTCACAGTGCTTGTTCTGATTATCCAAATATTGGTTTATTCAGCTCATTATATATAATCTACATACATTCATAAATAATTCTATTTCATTGGATAAATGTTTTTGTACCAGTTACAACTTTTGCATATCTCTGGAGCTAGATCTTTATTCTTCCTCTACTTTAATACTATGGAAATGAGACCTAGATTTAGTATCTACCTGCTGTTTCTAGAAACACTAAAGGAGTGCTGAGTCTCTAAGAACTTAGGAGTATTGTGAAATACATGCTGTCCTCCTTTTGATTCTTATTTTATTGTATCAGTTTGATGAAGATTAAATATTTCTTTCCCTAAGATTGTTAAGGTATCATTTAAATTTTAAATAAAATGTTTATGCCTTTAAGTAGGGAAAAATGAAGTTGGATCTAATTAGGGTGAAGGATGAGGTGTCATGATAAACCCAATGATAAGCTGAGGTTCTCAGAAAATGCATAGGTAGTTGCGTTAGCATTAGAGAAGACTCGATGGTGACTTTCTTCTTCTGCAATGGGATAGTGCTGAGGTGATGCATAGTGCTAGATTTTAAGTGTGCCAAGTACACTTTTTCAGTGTGCACCTCATCTTCATGCATCCACCATGAAGAAAATGTCTATTAACACTTGCTTTCCTTCATTTTTAATTTCGTGTGCATGATGTGTGTATATTTACGTATATGTGAAAATGGGCCCATCTGTGCATGACATGTGTGCAGAAGTCAGAGGACAATCTTGGACTTGTTTTCTACTTTGTTTGAAACATGGTCTCTTTATTGTTCAGTGCTGCACGGACCAGGCTAGCTAGCCCATGAGCTTATGTGAACGCTCTTGTCTCTACCTCCCATCTTTCTATTGGAGCCAGGGATTATGACGCTATTTCACCAAGCTTTGTGTAGGTGGGGGGGGGGATTCAAATTCAGGTCCCAGTCTTGAGTGGTAAGCACTTTACCTGTAGTCATCTCACCAGCTGTCTCCTTTTCCTTTGATACTGGGCCTCACTGTGTAACCTGGACTGGACTGACGCTTTTTACACACTTTGTAACCCAGGCTGGCTTCAAATTCTTAACAAATTCCTGCCTCCTTTTCCTAAGTGCTGGGATTGCAGGCATGCGTCACAATGCCTGGCTCTGAATATAATTTTTATTATTTTAAAGATCATGTAGTTATTTTTCAGGTTTGAAGCTCTGTACCCAAGTTGGGAGAAATTCTAAATGTAACTGTAGTGAATTTTAATTCCTTTGTTTTATTTTATTGAAGGCCATAAATCATTTTTAAGTTAGCATAAGAATACATACATCAAAATCTCAGTTCTATGATATTTCAGTCTTTTGGACCCTTAGACTCCTTAGGATCAGCACATTTTTTTTTTTTTTTTTTTTTTTTGTCCTCAAAGTTCCCCCTTAAAATGTGAAAACAAATAAAATGATGGATAGAAGTCAGCGGTAAACTGGAACTGTCTTGAGCTATTGTGTATCTGCCTTCCCAGCCTGGCATTAGTTACATCATGTTGGAGTTTGATACCTGCCACATTAGGAGAATTTACTCCAGAGGAGTAAAAAATAATTATACAAATCAGGCATTTTATTTAACAGTTTTGGTTTGCTTTTGCCGTAGAGAAATGACTGTTAAACCTTTACCAGCACAGCAATGGCATTGTGGAGATTTTTCTCATCCCTAATGGATGTCAGCCCATGTGTATGGTGGCTCTCTATGAGCTTCAGTTCCAGTGTCATCTATATCTACATCTACATCTACATCTATATCTATATCTATATCTATCTATATCTATATCTATATCTGTATCTATATCTATATCTATATCATCTATCTATGTCTATATCTATATCATCTATATCTATATCTACATCTAAATCTACATCTATATCTATATATCTATATCTATCTATATCATCTATATCTATATCTACATCTAAATCTACATCTATATCTATATATCTATATCTATCTATATCATCTATATCTATATCTACATCTAAATCTACATCTATATCTACATCTACATCTACATCTATATCTATATCTATATCTAATCTATATCTATATCTATATCATCTATATCTACATCTACATCTATCTATATCAATATCTATATCATCTATATCTATGTATATATCTAGATCTATATCCATCTCTATCTATCTCTCTGTCTGTCTATCATCTATCTATCTATCTATCTATCTATCTATCATCTATCTATCTATCTATCTATCTATCTATCATCTATCTATCTATCTGCCTATCTATCTATCATCTATCTATCTGGATGTAAATAATGACAGCGGATGATCCCAAGCCTTACCATTAACTCCAATTCTAGGGCATGACTTATTACCAGCAGTGAGAGCTGATTGAGTATGAAAGGATTAACTCCCAGCTTCCTAAATCACCCGAATAATATGCTCAGATCCAAAGACTCTTTAGCACCACACCCTGAGCCATAGTGTTTACTCCATAAACAATTGGTTTTTCATTAAATGAAAATATTTTATTCCTCTTAGGAAGAAGTCCCCCTTAAAAGTCCTCCAAAGTCATCTAGAACGGTGTTGCTCAATGGGATGGTGAGCATCCACAAGCAGTTCATATTTATGCTGGCCAGTACAGTAGCTACTAAGCATCTGTGGTCACCACAGAGTGAAGTGTGGCTAATATCTGCAGCCAGTCTCATTTTTATTTCGGCTCAGGTTTAAAAGCCACAGGTCATGAACAACGGTTGTTTTTCCTTTTTAATTATTTATTGAGCTTTTGTAATTTTATAGAACAGCTCATTTTAAAATTTATTTATTATTTTTATTTTATGTGTTTGCGTGTATTGCCCTCATATACGTAAGTGCACCCGTGTCATGCAGTGTCTGCCGAGAGCAGAAGAGGCTGTCAGAAATCCTGGAACTGGAGTTATGGACAGTTGTTAGCTGCCATGTGGGTGCTGGGATTTGAGCCGAGGTCTTCTGCAAGAACAGTTAGTGTTCTTAACCACTAAGCCAGCTCTCCAGCCCCTATACAACAGTTCTTAATCATGTTTAGGCCCCCTCCCCCATTCATGCCTCTCATCCCCCACACTGGACCTCATGTATTCTGCCATACACTTTAAGCCCCATTCAGGCAAGCATTTGTACCAAGATATCCTTCAGGGTAAATTTGTCAACCAGAGTCTTGTCAGCCCATCTAGAGATCATGTGTAAGTCATATTCTCCCTCATCCAGCATCAGTCTACAACAGTTTTCAGTCTAGGGCCAATCCATCACCCATTTTTCTCCTCCCTTCAGGGTCCTCATTTAATTGAGTTGGCATGTGTCCTGTGCTCAATGCCACCATTTCCACAAATTCACATGTGCAAGCTTTCAGTGGCCTAAGGACCTCTGCTTCCCTGTGTTCATGAACCAGCCCAGATTCTTAAAATTTTTCTGCCCCCTCTTCTACTGTGGTCCCTGAGCCATGGGTGGGTGAGGCTCAATATAGGAGTCCTGTCTAGAAATACACACTATGCAGTATTCTTTAAAATTCCTCTTATTCTTTAAAACTTGGCCAATTGTGGTCTTCTGTGTGCATCACACTCTGTTGTATAAGGAAGCTTCACTGGTGAGAGTTGAGGGATGCATTAGTTTTTACTCTGCCCTTTATTTCACTATGTTCCATGAACCTTAGGTGCAGGAACTCAATCTAGGTGGACATAGTGGCACAGAGCCTTAATTCCAGCACTTGGGAGGCAGAGGCAGGCAGATCTCAGTGAGATGGAGGCCAGCTAGGGCTACAGAAAGACCTTGTCTCAGAATGAACAAAAAAATAAACAAAAAAAATCTCAATCTAAGTTCAGGCTTTATTTATTTTTTCTCAAAATTCTGTTTTATATTGAATATTTGATATCCTTATTCCATTAAAATATTTTGTGGGGTTTTTTTTAGAAAATATTTTATTTTTTAATTTTATTTTATGTTTATGAGTGTATTGCCTGCATGTGTGTAAGTGCACCCATGTTGTGCAATGCCCACAGAGGCCAGAAGAAGGCATCAGATCTCCTGGAACTGGAGTTACAGATGTTTGTTAGCCACCATGTGGGTACTGATAATCAAACCTGGGTCCTCTGCAAAACCAGTCACTACTCTTAATCACTGAGACACATAGCCCTGAAATATTCCATTTTTAAAACATAAATTTGGTGCTTAGATTGTTTTGCTTATACTTATAAATATAAGCCTGGAGCCAGCATTGAGCATCCATTCATTAATCTAGATTCAGAATACTCAATACAGCTTAAAAATTAATAAAATAATTTGGAAATTTCATGTGTGTTTTCCAGTTGAAATAAATATTTTGAAAATTTTGAAAGTTCCAAAGGGATATCCATTTCTTATTATAGATTTTTTTATACATAAGTGAGTATACAGCCTAAGCCAGCGTATTCATTAGGTTCTGATTCCAAGTTTTACTTGGCATAGATAGCACCTTAAAATTATCTTCTTTGAAATGGATTTGTAACCAACATAAATATACTGAAATGCATGTGAACAAAAATATACAAATAAATACATGAAATTTTAATTTTGTAAACCATCTCCCCTATGTCAGATGTGCTTAATGATTTCCTATCTGTAACATTAATCTGTAGCTTAATTTAATCCATCTCACATTTGGACATAGATGATGAAGGGCAATGATTGGACACATTTTTTTAAATAGTGAAACAATTTGTGGAAGAGACAGAAAAGTACTCAGTGCATGCTTTTCCAAATGCTAAAGGATTATAGGTTAAAGGACATACTACCTGTCTCAGTTAATTTCTGTTGCTGTGATAAAACACCATGACCAAGAAAATTTATAAAAGGAAGAGTTTATTTATCACAGCAGAAAGACATAGTGGCTGGAGTAGGAGCCGAAGCTAAGCTCTCACATCTTCAAGCAGGCACAGGAAGCAGAGAGTGACTGGAAATCCAGCAAAGGCTTAAGAATTCTCTAAGCCTGCCCCTAGTGATGTGCTTCCTTCAGCATGGCCACATCTAAGACCTCTCAAAATAGTGCCACCAACTGGGGACAAAATGTTCAAATACTTGGAGCCTATGGGCGACACACTCATTCAAACCACCACACTACCCAAAACTGAGAACTGAGCAAAATTCTTTTTATAGAACACACAATTAATGTGACTATAAATTACATCAGAATCTTAAGGACTATTATCATTTCCTATCAAAACTTTGAAGATCAGATTTTTAAATTTTATCCTTGTTGTATAGCAATGATAAGCTCTCTCACAGCTAGTTGTTAATTTACTATAGGAAAAGTTTTAATAATATATATTCTATTTCAAATGAGGTCAGCAGACGAGAACACTGTAGTAATGATTCACTCTACTTTTGTATTTGAATTCATTGTGTGTAGATAGAAGATAATTTGATACAAACATGTTACAAATGATTTGAGAATTTTATTCTTTTATAAAATTAAGATGAGACAGAGATGGCATTTGATTTTTAATACCTCCTCAGAAAATCTGAATTCTTAAATATGGTATCTTTATGAGTCATGGTTTCATGTAATTTGTTCATAAAGATTATTTTGCTTAATATCACGAATGATGGCACCAAATGATAGTTCTATAAATATCAGAATGATTAAATGATATGGTCCATAGTATTCCGTAATGTTTCATTATTTATTCAAAAACACTCCAGGAAATAGTAGTATTCTTACAAAAATTACATTCACTGCTGGTGGGATTTCAAACTTCTACAGCCTCTATGGAAAACAGTGTGGAGAACTCTTTAAACACTAAAAATGAACCTACCATGTGACCTGGTTATACCAGTCCTTGGCATATACCCAAAGGACTCATCCTATGTAGAGACACTTGTACAACCATGTTTGTTCCTGCTCTTTTCACAATAGCTAAGAGATGGAAGCAACCTAAGTGTCTCTCAACTGATGAGTGGTTAACAAAAATGTAGTATATTTACACAATGGAGTTCTATTCAGCACTAAACAAAGATGAAATAATGAAATTTGCACGTAATGGATGGATCTAGAAACTGTTATACTAAGTGAAATAGCACAGACTCAGAAAAACAATGATGTATGTTCTCTCTCATATGTGACTCCTAGCACCAAATCCTTTTAAAATCCAGGTTCTTTTAATAAGATGATGCTATACAGCAGTCTCTTCTGCATGAAATAACTGACATCATGACTAAGGCTGAGCCTGATCACTAAATATTGTCAAATTGGACTTGTTGACAGTTGTGCTCATTCATTAAAGGAGTGCCAAGCAGGGTCACTGGGCCCTCACCTGAGTATCCAGCCACTCTTCCCAGCCAACTAGTCCAGTCTTGGAAAACAAAATAAAAATGGAGGACGAACCCAATAGAGGAATGCTTTTGGAATCCCTTGTCAAGAAACTCCAATGGACTCTCATATGTACTCCAGTTGTCTCACCCTGCATCCCTGTTCAGCATGGAAGAAGCCAGAGTGGTCTGTATCCCCATTCCCTATTGTCAATTGGGGTAACTCCTTCAGAGGATGGCATGATAAGAATTGGAGGTAGGAACTGGCTAGGCAGTTAGGGTAAAAAGACCCCAAAGAAATGTAGCCAGTTTCTTGGCTAAAAGTCAAAATGTCCTTGGGCCTGTTAGCAACATACTCTGTTCCAAAGGCAAAACATGACAAAATGTCAAAGTATTTGGGAGCTTGTATCTAATCCTTAAAATATTTTAGTGTTACCTCTTCAGAGGGGGGAATGTTGGAGGGGAGGGAGTGGGCATGGATTTGATCAAAACATCTTATATGCATGTATGAAATTCTCAATAAAATTTTTGTAAAAATTACATATCAAACTCATTCACTCAAGCATTTGTGTAATGTCAGAATAAAGCTTTGTCCATGTCACTCATTGTTAAGTAGATTACACACGTTGGTGGCTTATGAGATCTCACAATCACTGACTAAGCACAAGTTTAGGGTTCAGGTTGGAGTTGAAACTTGGCAATTAATTCTTTTTCCTAATCTGTAGATGTGGAGCAGTATCAACACCAAACTGGAAGCATTGTTATATTCCTACTTAGTACTCAAACCAAATTCATCTTTGCACCACACGGCATATCTCTTCTGCATTATGGTGTAAGTGAAATACAAACAGGTATACTACGATTAAGATCTCCTATCTTAAAGCCTTGATAAAAAGACAATCTAGGGATCCACAAGATGGGTGGGCAGGTAAAGGCATTTGCCAAAAAGCTTTTAAACAGCATTCAATTCTCTGGTCCAACATGGTAGAAGGAAAAAAACAAACTCGTTCAAGTTATCTTCTGGTCTCCACACACATGCCATGAATTTGTACATGCACATATTCATATACAAACACAAATAAATAACTACAAAAAAACAAGTCTTTAATAGAAGGTTATAGGATGAAAAGAAACTATTAATAAATGATAGTGATCAAATTACACACATACCTGGGGTAGTAATGCTTTTCATCAAAGAGAAGGGCATAATTTTCTCAGCACTTCCCTTCTCACTGTTTAGTTCCCTTCAAAAATAGAATGGAGTTTGTTTTTAGCATGAGAGAGGAAACTACAGAGTCACACTGGCTTCGTACTGGCTGCATATTCTCTGATTTTTGTCGTATGTGCCTATAGCACCTAGACATTTATTCCTGCAGTTCATTCTTTCAAATATCCTTTAAGGATGGTCTCATCTACCATGTTCTCCTCCCTCTACCTTTATTTCACTTTATTTTTCAAGAGCATTTTTGCTGGGCATAAATTTCTACATTGGCAGTACCATTTTTCAGAATATTGAAAATATTAAATGATGTCATTGATGCTCTTACTAAACCTCCCTCCTTTCTGGCTATAGCATCTCTGATAATCTTTTTATTGCTACCTATCAGTTCTTAAAGTGTTCCAACATTTTCTTCAATTTTTATTATGTCATCTTGGAAATTCAGGTTAAAATCACTGTGGAGATTCCTCAAAATTTTGAAATAGATCTGCCAGATAATATCACCCTTGGTCTATGTATAAACATCTTTGCCCTATTTCAGAATTACCTGTTCATCCGTACTCATTGGTGCCCTTTGCATATTAGCCAGGAATTTGGGAAACAACCTAGAATGGAACTGGAAACAATCCTCCTGAATGAGATAACCCAGACCCAGAAAGACAAATATTTCATGTTTTCTTTCATAGCTAGATGTTAACTTTGAAATCTTAGATATACAGGCTCCCTTTGAAAATCCAGAGAAGGCAGGAAACGAATAAACAGCTATGGAGTGGGAGTCGGGAAAGGCTTTCTGGGAGGGGTGGTAGGATGCAGTGATATGAAGGGGCAAAGGGGAATAAAAAGTAGAAAGTGTTAAATGGAATAGGGAATGGGAGGGCAGGGCTAAAGAGGGAGTATAGGGAGGGATAGCCAATGTTAAAGGCCTTGTACAAAAATTAGTTTTCAAAGACCTTAACTTAAGTCCCCCAACTCTGAAACCCCTAAATGAAAATGTAGGGAATATTCTTCAGAACATCAGGGTAGGCATGAACTTTGTTACTAGAATGGCAATAGCTCAGGAATTAGCCCCAAGTATCAACAGATGAGATTATATTGAGTTAAAAAGTTTCTGAACAGCAAAAGAAACTTATCTTCAGAGAACACAGAATGGGAGAAAATCATACCAGCTATATATCACACAAGGGGCTAATATTAGAATATACTAAGAACTGCAAAAAGTAAACATTAAAGAAATAAAATTACAAATCAACAAATGGACCAACAATTGAGTAGACAATTTTCAGAAAAAGAAATACAAATGACCAAAAAGTGCTCGCAGAACAACTCACTAAGCTCCCAATGCTCAGTGCCTTTTCCAGTCCAGAATTCCAAACGCTTCCACAGTCTTCCCCATTAAACAACATTATTATGTTATTGGCTCCACCACAGCAATGCCTCACTTCTGGTACCAACTTACGTTTCAGTTTGCTTCTCTGTTGCTGTAATAAAACACATTGAGCAAAACAACCTTGGGGAGGCAAGGGTTTGTTTCACTTTATAGGTTACAGTTCATCATGGAGGGGAACCAAGGCAGGAGCTCAGGGGATGAACTTAAAGATAGGAAGTGAAGCAGAGACCACGAAGGAGTGCTGCTTACTGGCTTGTTCACTTGGCCTGTCCTCAGCACACTTTCTTATACAACACAGAACCACCTGCCCACAGTGGGTTGGGCCCTCCCTCATCACTCAACAATCATGAAAATGCCTCATAGATATGCCCAGAACCCAATTCAATAGAAGAAATTTTCCCAAATTGAGATTTCCTCTTCCTAAGTGTGTCAAGTTGACAACTAAAGTTATCCAGCACAATTAACCCATTGTCAACCTGACACACAGATATATCACTATTGATCCATAACCTTTCCATTTCTTGTCCCCAAGATCTCGTGTAAATATAAAAAAGCCTAACTTTTAAAAGTCCCACTATCTTTTAAAAGTTCCAGTGATTTAAAAATTCAAGATCTCTTTAAAAGTTCAAACTGTGCATTCCTCTAAAGTAATTTCAATTTAAATTTTTATTCATTTTTATGTCACATGTTTCCATGATTTTTCTGCATGCATGTTATTTCACCATGTGCTGGCAATGCCCAGAGAGGCCAAAGACGGTGTCAGATCCCCTTAGGATTGGGGTTACATCCAACACACATCTATACATAAAAAGATTCTATCCCTCCCCAAATCCCTTAAAACTAATAAAACATTTTCAGTAAGGTGGTAGGATACATAATTAAAACACAAAAATCTGTAGCTTTCCTAAATACCAATGACTTCCCATGCTTGCAGATTGGAACATATATCATTAATAAGGTGAAAATGACCATGTTACCAAAGCAATCTAAAAGTTCAATGAATTCCCAATGAAAATTCCAGAACTATTCCTCACAGACATAAAAAATTAAAATTTGTAGGGAAGTACAAAAGGTCAAGGATAGGCAAAGCAATACTGAACACAAAGAATATTGTGGGAGGTGTCACTATAAGTAACTTCAAGTTATACTACAGAGCTATAATCATAAAAATAGTATGATACTGGCATAAAAACAGATGTGTAAGTCAATCAATTTCAATAAAGGATCAAGTATATATAAGTCCATTCAACTACAGCTATCAGATTTTTGAAAAATGTAGCAAAAATATACATTGGAGAAACTACAGCATCTTTGACAAAGGGTGCTGGAAAAACAAGTAGCAACAGGTAGAATAAAACCTAGGTTCTTATCTCTTTCCCTGCACAAAACTCACCTTCAAATGGATCAAAATCTCAACAGTAGACCAGAAACTCTTCAGTTGCTAGAAGAAAAGTTAGGGCTAAGATTCAGCTTATAGGCATTGATAAGATGTGGGAAGTCAGACCAACAGTTAATAAGTGAGACTTCATGAAATTAAAGGAAACTATAGTAAAGGAAACTCCCAGTGGAGTAGAAAGACAGACCTTGAAATGGCAGAAAAACTTTGTCAGCTATACATTAATGTGTAGAATACACAAAGAACTCAAAACCTGAACATCAAGAAAACCAACCACCCAATATAAAATGTACTATGGAACTGAACAGAGAGCTCTCAAAAGAAGAAAGGCAAATGCCTAGTAAATATTTAAAAGATGATCAATATCATTAGCTATCAGAAAAATATAAATGAAAACTTCTTTAAAATTGTCCCTTACCTCAGCGAGAATGGCCATCAACAAGGATAGAAAGGACAACAAATGCATGTGCTTGGGGAGAGGTGACCCTTCTGTACCCTTGGTGGCAGTGTCAGCTAATGCACCCATTCTGGAAATCAGTCTGAGGGTTTTTCAATAAACTAGGAATGGAACTGCCACATGACCCAGCTATATCCCTCCTGGGCTTATATCCCAAACTACCGAGATTATCCATGGTCATTGCTTTTCTAGTCATAATAACTAGGAAACAGAATCAGCCTAGATGTCCATGATTTGATGAATAGATCATGAAAATGAGGTACATACACACAATGGAATTGTATTCACCTGTAAAGAAAAATGAAATTTATGAAGTTTGTGGGAATATGGACAGAACTGGATATTATTCTGAGTGAGGCAACCCAGGTGCAGAAATTCAAACCCCAGATGTTCTCTCTCATATGTGGATCATAATTTTAAGTTTTTAGATTTGTTTAACTTGGAATGTCTGTAGAGACCCAGAAGGGTCAAAGGGTCCATGGCAAGTGGGGAGTGGGGAGGATGATGTAACACATCTACTATGAAATGGAAGGAATACTGGGGTGGCAATGTAGCATGGGGAAGAAGGACTTAATGGAGAAGGTTAACCAAAGCTAAGGGTACATGAAGAAGTCACATGAAAACTCACTACTTTACAAGCTAATTTAAAAAATAAAAATAAAAGGATTGAACAGAAGTACCACACATGGGCGGATAACACTGATCTCAGGAGCCATTAAATGCAAATCACAAGGACACATAACTGGTCAAGGTATTGAGAACAAATAACTGTTAAAGGCCTTAAACTGACACCTTTCTCACCTCCTTCAAGGTTTAGGGCATATCACAAAAGAGGAACAAAATGAATATAAGAGATATAAGGTATGAAGCTGAGCTGTGAAATGCTGTCTTATGGATACGACATGGCCACGGCACCCATGAAATTGCAGCATCTGTGATGACTGTATAGACCAAGTCTATGAACATTCAGTCTTAGATGAGGAGGGACTTTTAAGCCCCGCCTTGCCCAGGGCAGTAAATGGAGCTTCTGGAAGAGAGGGAGTCATTGTCTGGTGATGCAGCCACTGGCAGTTACTCATTCTCCAGTGGATGGATTCACACCCATGCTCAGGTGGGAGGCACTGGTTGAACTCAGGGGGTCACAAATCAAACATGAAATTAAAAAAAGCAAAAAGCAAAAAAATAAAACATGAAAGTGGGATGGGGACTTAGTGGGAGCAGTGGGTGTTGGGAGTGTGAGAAGAATAAAAGAGCATGGGGGAATGAATACAACCATGTATGTGTGTGTGTGTGTGTGTGTGTGTGTGTGTGTGAATAACATGTATATTAAATGCATATATATTAAAGTTTCAAAAATTTAATTAATTTAAAAAAGAGAAATACCAATAGAAAGAATGGAAGAAACTAAAATTTCAAGGAGGTGCTTTTTTGGTGGGGATAAAAGCATAAAGATATCACAGAAAGGTGGTAGCATTTATAGGATGGGATAAAGTATTCCCAGAAAATCTCATAGAACTGAGAGGTGTCTCTCAGATAGGAGTGCTACTTGGAAAGTGCTGATACCTCTGGAGTGCAGTGAGACATGTTTTGGTTCTGAAATGGCTTGAAAACAAACAAATAAACAAACAAACAAAAAACCAAACAGAAAACAACCTAGTAACTTCTTACACAGTTGACCCTCGGGGTAACAGATCCTTCCAGGTTGAAATGACCAGGAATAGCAAAAAACTAAAAGAAATAAGGCCCTGTTCCTGTCCCCTACTTTTCACAAGTTCTTTTAGGTTGGTGGAGCCATATGAGAATTCAACGATGTAAAGTCAAGCATTTACAGACTTACAGCTTCAACATTACAAAGCAGAGTGTGTGGGCTAGAGAGATGGCTCAGCAGTTAAGAGTACTAACTGCTCTTACAGAGGGCCCAGGTTCATTTCCCAGAACCCACAGGTCAATTAGCAACTGTCTGTAACTCCGTTCCAGGAGATCCAACAATGAAGCCCTCTTCTGATATTGCATGACATGGGTGCATTCAGGCAATACACTCATACACATAAAAAAAAAAATCAAAAAGCAAAGTGTGCAAGGGAGGACTAGGTGATGGAGATGATACCAGCCTGTCCACCTCCAGCAAGCTCAGGCCCTTCTTCCTCAGCTCAGTGTTGTCACCAACACTGACGGTTTATACTGTCAGATTTTCGCTTTTTCTCCCCAGTAAGTGTTGTTCTGTTTACTATGCCTTTAAGGTAACATTAAAAATGTTTCAATGAAATTTTAAAGTTTTCCTGTGGGTGGTTTGGTTGATTCTAATTACCAGCTGCAGATATCTTCTTTATGTTTTGCAACTAAAATTGGACAAGGATATTCCCCTTTGTCTTTTTGCTTATTTTCATACCTGATTTCAATTTACAGCTGATATCTTCTTAAATAAACCTCTGTATAATTTTAAATACTTCAAAATGCCACCTTTCCTGAAAAATAAATGTAATTTACATGTTTATGTAACACAAATGTTAACTTCTTTCATTTTACTTACTATCATCAGCTAATTCTGTGGCTACCAGTAGCTGAGGATTAGAGAGGATGCTTTCTAAGATCGTGGTTAGAATGAAAAAGCATTGAGTTAAGTGAAACAAGCTGGGAAAAGACTGAAAAAGCCCTACATGATCTCACTTATGTGGAATCTAAAAATAACTGATCTCATTGAAGTTGAGAGCAGAACAGTGTGGGAAGAGCTGATCAGTGAGTATTAAGCTGCAGATGAAGAAAAGCAAAACACTCTGGCACAGTATATTTATTATGGATAGCAACCATCTATTGTGTTTTTACAAATTCTAGAAGAAAGGAATTTGAGTGGGTTATGAAGGATAAACTGTGAGAAGATGTGTTTCATATGACTTAAATAGGATGCGGTTTATATGTAATGAAATATTACATGATATCACACTAATATATACACAATTATAATTTATA
>NW_008333887.1:985370-994575 GCF_000622305.1 Nannospalax galili | reverse complement strand
CATATTAATTTGTTTCCAAGCTTTGAACAATAGTAAATACAAGTGCAATTCAAATGAAGCTGAAATATATTCTTATTATTTCCAGTATTTCTTATAGATAGAATAATTTTGTACAGTTCTAGACACTTATAAATGGTTTTCTTCTGTTTCTTCAAAAAGAGATAATCTTTTTAATACTCTTTTTTAACTTGTAAAATTGCAGATTTACTTCTTAATTTATTACCTAGTTTTTTGCCATGTGGTTCAACAGACAGCTGTGCTTTCTTGCATTTTACCTGCTGTAATTTATTAGAAGATTCTCAAGGCCTTAGTAAATGTTCCTGGTGAGTAGCTATCATTATAGAAACAATGACACTGTAAGTGTATCCTCCAGAGTAAGATAAATATCAGAGGAAAGTGTTTCAAAAGATTCTTGGTGCTAATTTTAAGACTTCTTATCAAAGTCAAAGCACTGCTGATACTTGCAAAAGTCAAAACTTTTCTCCAACATTGGCTAATATCATAGGCAGATATGAGTAATTGATTCACACGATACAATTAAGCTTGTATCTTCTAAAACTTTTTCTTTGTTGTCTTTGTTTTTGGCTTTTGAGTATCATTTATGGTTAGAGTTTTATATGCATGAGGTGCTCTCTGGGCTCCTTAGATCCTTGTGAGTTTTCAAGAAAGGATATATCTTAAAATTCAACCTCAGACATTCTTTCTTCAGCAGTGGCTTTAGAGTCTTAGGAGAAAATTTAAATGCACATTATTTTATGTTTTCTTACTGTTTACTCAATTAAATAGCTGAATTTCATTTTTGCCCTCAGTGTTTGATGTTTTAATCCATTTCCCTTGTAATTTCCTCCTCCTCCTAAAGAAACACAGGTAAGCCTGCTGTGGGTCATTCACTGGCACTCTTCAGATCTGACTTCCATCAGCTTTTAGACATATGTCATGGACATGAGTGATGAAGGATAAATAAACACCCAATAAAATCACAATGTGTACTTATTTTTTTGAAAAATTACTTGGCAAAATGAAAATATATTCAAGACATAGAGAAATAGGCACAATCCTAGCTGGTAAGCATGTAGGTGCTGCAATTAGCTAACTATAATCTTGATTAGATCTTTTAATATTTTTATTTCCTTGAGATATCAATGTGACCACTGGGTCCTCAGAGCTGTTTGTAAGCCTGAGATGGAAATCTCCTCATCTTTCTGATTTTGCTTCTGTTCTTTGTATCTTCTTTCTTTTCCTGGCTTGCTGCTTACTTCGCTGTCATCTCCT
The DNA here is from genome assembly GCF_000622305.1 of Nannospalax galili. Taxonomy (NCBI): domain Eukaryota; kingdom Metazoa; phylum Chordata; class Mammalia; order Rodentia; family Spalacidae; genus Nannospalax; species Nannospalax galili. Next base: position 993,303 of record NW_008333887.1, on the reverse strand, counting down.
GAGCTTACATCACACCCAGCTTCTCTTATCTCCCCTCTAGCATGTGTGACATTGCATTGTTTGTCCTGTGAGGATTCCATAAATTTCTATAACTGCTGTGTATTAAATTCCCACAAGTGTGTAGCTGGTTCAGATCTTTCTAAGCTTTAAACATGCACACCTGACCTTTCCAAATGTTTCTTTCAAAAACTCTTTAATATCAAATTATCAAAAATGAAACTTGTTATTTTCATTTCACCTATTTTTTCTTATCCTTGACGGTAGCGTTCAGTTACACAATGAAGATCAGGACCTGGAGATAATGTTTGTTTCTGCACTCTCCTTTTCAACATTTAAACCAGTCCCAACAGTCATGAATGTTTGATTTGCAAACCTCCTGACAATGCTGCCCTTCTGGCTGACCTTTCCTATCCCTGATGTATATGGTGAACAGTTTGTATTTCAAATTACAGTTCCAAGTATCTTGTTTTTCTGAAAAATCATGCAATAACATCTCAGCTTCAGGTCCTTGTTTCAAGCCACTTTTTAGAATCTTCAGTTTAATGTCTCGCCATCTTGCTTGCCCTGGTTATCTTTGTTATCAGGATTATTTCCTGGAAAGATATTTTATTTTCTCTTTTCTGTTCCTTACTCAGTTGTGTCATTGATTCTAATCTTCCACTTGCACTAGTGTAAAGGGAGCTGTACTCTTAAACGACTTTGAAATTCTTTTTCTACAGCCTAATTATTATCTTTGTCAAGTGATATTGAAGCATGATTGACAACTGTTGGGTAGGAATGTCCACCAAGGGAACTAGAACTGAACCTCCAAACCCCAAGAGACTCAGAGGGGGAGGATGTACGGATGGACGCTGAGGACACTGGGACTCAGTGAAGCACTGAGCACACTGGGTAGCTGTGTGTGTGTGTGTGTGTGTGTGTGTGTGTGTGTGTGCACGCATGTGAGGAAGTGGGAAAAGATTCACCATCTGGGAAGCCAAGCAGATCCCAAATGTGGGAGAGAAAGGGCTCACGGTGTGCATGCCTTTGTAAGTGACCCTTTTCCAAATAGCATAAACTTTGTTGGCAAGCCCAAATAAACATTCCTATTCCCCAAACTGTAACTTAAGAGGAACACTGTGATGGTTTAGTTAGAACTGCACTCTCTGGAATCCCAGAGAGCATGAACAAGTCTCTCGGGGAAATTTGGCATGACAAAAATTAAAAATTGTATACATTTATTGGAGTGCTTTCATATACAAATACACTGTGAAATGATTATCACAGCCAATCTAATTAACGAAGCTATCACCATACAGTTTTCTTTTTATTAGTGAAAATACTTAAGATTTATTCTCAGTAAATTTTATATACAAATAGCATTATCAACTACAGTCACTATTAAATCTTGAAAACTGTTACATTAGATACCCCAAACTTATTCATGCTGTATAATTGAAATTTTGTACCCTTTGACCAACATCTTCCCAATTCTCCCACCATGGCTACTGGTAACATCCCCTTTAACTCTCTAAGAGTTTAGCTAGCTTCTGCATATATTATGAGATTATAGAGGATTTGTATATGATTCTTTTTCTTTACATTGAACAGTGTCTTTTACTACCTCCTTTTTGAAGGTGAAATAGTACTTGATTCATATATGTGTGTATGGATACAAGCATATACACATATATCATTTTTACTATGATTTTTATTGTTTTTATCTTTGTGTCTTCAGTGCTACCAGAGTTCCTGGTGTTTGGAAAACATTTGGTCAAATCAAATTAGTGAAAGAAATTTCCATTTACATCTGAATCACATTTTCCTGGTACAGTCTGCCCTTGGTTGACTACCAGGATTTAAATAAAAGCTTACCAAGGTTTGGCTTACGTCAAGGCTGGTATGGCATGATACCAAACAGGCTTGGACAAAACAGGACTCAGGAGGAATGAGTTGCTCCTCAGTGAAGAGGAAATCTGCCAAGCAATCTCATCAGGTGACTTAGCGTCAATGTTCTGCCTGGTAAGGGTAGTCATCCATATTCATCATCTCAGGCAGCAGACTCTCCAGTTTTTGTTGAAGCTGAGTGGTGACCATCTCCTCCTTACTCAGCTTGAAAAGACCTAGGATTCACATATGTGAGTGCTGGTGTCACAGACTTGCAGATCACCACCACATTCTTCTGGTTATGGCACTGAATCAGAACCCGGACTTCAGTTTTCTTGTGCTTTGCAGCAATTTCCTTACTCTTTAGATCCTCCCTTAGTTAAGGGTCCTCTGGCTTAGCCCAAGGTCTATGTGGAGTGCCCAGGGTGCTGTTGGCCATGAGGGTGATATTGTGGGAAAGGCAGTACTGGATCAGTTTGTCTTGGATCAGGTATGGGTGGTTCTAGACCTGATTGTTTGCTGGTTTATTTTTCAGTCCACACTTGGTCAAGAGTTTTTCAGTATGAAAGAAGTTGAAGTTAGAAACACCCAGGGCTTTCAGTAATGACTCATCTTTCATTTCTTCCATAACTGCCCAGGCATTGATGAATGTTATTTTACTGGTGAGAGCATTGCCTTTATCATCTCTATGGAATAACTTTTTCTCAGGCTGAAGTCTCCATGACCAGTGAGTAAGATAGCGGTTCAGACAGTCCAGTTTCAGATCCATGAGGGCATTTCTGACAAGTTTCCTTCAGCAATTTTCTTATAAAGAAAGTGGATCACAGCTGTTACCTCGGAAGAGGTCCCCCTGCTTCACAGCCTTTGCTTGGATATTCTCTCAGACAGCTTCTCCTACCTCATTCTTGCTCTGATCCTTAGTTGTACAGTCAATGTGGGGAATATACAACATCGATGGTCACCTTCATCTTTCCTCAATTTGGCCTAGGAGAGAATTTCAGATGCACTGCCTACAACAGAAATCTTGCCTTTGGTACTGTGCTCCACAAACGTGGCCATGTTTGCTGCAGAAATCTTTATAAAAGAACACAAAGATGTCTGTCATACTTCTATCTCTTTATCAGCAGGCTTACTTCATCATTTGCAAGTGTGAATGATGCTACAATGAGCAGGAAGGGGCAGATATCTATTGAGAACAGTGATTTAATTTCCTTTGTATATATACCCGAAATGGTTTTGATGGCATACATTAGTTCTATTTTAATTTGTTGAGGAAATTCTATAGTATTTTCTATAACATCTGTCACAATTTCAAGAGTGTACAAGGGTTCTTTTTTTATCTACCTCCTTGTCAAAAATAGTCTTTTGATATTTGCTAATAACCAGTGTGATAGTTGTGAACTGACATGTGTTGTGCTTTGGACTTGAAGTTCCCTAATGGTTAACGGTGGTGTCCACTTGTTGATATATCTGTAGGATACTTGTATATACCTGTTTGCAAAAATGCCCATTCAGGTCTTTTGCCCATATTAAGTCGGGCTACCTTTTCATTTTTGTTGAATTGTATGGGCTGTTAGGTAATTTGGATATGAGTCTATGATGCTTGGTGTTAACTTCAGGATATAAAATCACCTGAGAGACAGGCCTCCATGGCACACTTGTAAGAGATTATCTAGATTAGGTTATCCTGCATGTAGGCATTCCTGTGTGTGGTTATCTTGATTAGGTTGCTGTGCTCTGACCTGCTACTGTCCCTGTGTGGGAATTCTTGACTGCAAGAAATGGATAAAACAGCTGAGCACAAACATTCATTGCTCCTTCTTGATTCTGGATGCAGTAGGGCCAAGCTGTTTCAAGCTTCTGTTTGCCCAACTTCCCAGCGTGACTTTAACTTTGAAGCAAAACAAACCTTTTCTCATTGTAAATCGTTATTGTCAGAGTATTTTATCATAACAATAGAAAAGAAGCTATAACAAGCCACCTCTCAGATATGTAAAATATCCCCCCCAAAATTGAAGATTGATGTCCTTTGAGTCCTTTGACATATCTGCATCTGCTCAAATCTCCTTAGTTCAGCCCTGACTCTTAGCTTTAGGTAACGACTATTCAATTTCTTCTTCTATGAGTTTAATTGATAAGATCTTACATCTAAGTGGGTTTCAGTATTTTTCTTTTTACCATATTTGTCTTACATGATGGATTCCAAGAATATTCATGTTGTTAAAAGTTACACTTTCCTTCTTTTGAAAAGCTGTGTAGTATTCCATTGTATAAGTATACTTGAATATTTAAATTTTATTTATTATTTCTATTTTATGTGTATGAGTGTATTGCCTGCATGTGTGTAAGTACACCCATGCCATGTAATGCCCATGGAGGTCAGAAGAGGGTGCCAGATTACCTGTAGCTGGAGTTACAGATGGTTGTACCTGCCAGGTGGGTGTTGGGAACTGAACCTGGGTCCTCTGTAAGACCAGCCAGTGCTCTTAACTGCCGAGCCGTCTCTCCAGCCCCATACTTGAAATTTTAAACATTTCACAATTTTGTGTGTGTATGTGTAGGAGCACATACATGCCATGGTGTGCATATTGCAAAACAGTTTTATCTGCTGGACCATCTTGCTAGCCCAACTTTGAATTTTTTAAGTTTACTTGCTGCTGTTTCTCTGAGAAACAACATTGATATTTTGATAAGGATTGAACTGAATATATAAATCAATTTGGATAGTGTGATGATTAATGTCAATTTGACAGGAACTAGAATCACCTAGGAGACAAGCCTCTGGGCATGCCCTTGAGGGATTACAGCATTTAGGTGAGCCTCTAGGCATGTCTGTGGGGAATTAGGTTAGCTTAGGTAGGAAGACCCATTTCAATTGTGGGCAGCACCATTCCATTGGCTGGGGGGCCTGGACTGAATCAACTAGAGAGAGGGAGCTGAACACTAGCATTTGCTTAGTCTCTGCTTCCTGACTGCAGATGCTATATGGCCAGCTCCTCAGGCTTCTGCTGCCATGACCTACCTATCATGACATTACCATGTCATAAGGAACTGTACCTTCCTTCATACTATGAGCCAAAATAAACACTGCAGATGCTATATGGCCAGCTCCTCAGGCTTCTGCTGCCATGACCTACCCATCATGACATTACCATGTCATAAGGAACTGTACCTTCATACTATGAGCCAAAATAAATGCGTTTTGTCAGGTATTCTGTCACAAAACAAAAGCAACTAATACAGGTAGTACAGGCGTTAAAAATATTTTCATTGATTCTTTGAGAATGTATTTTGATCATATTCAGACCCTTTTCCCTTATCTGAACCCCATCTAATTACCCTTAAACTTCATAATTCTCTCATTATTATTCTTTATTTTTAAAGGTCTATAGAGTCTAATTGGTGTTCCCCAAATGCTCTTGGGTGTGGGTCCATCACTTAAACACTTTGATCAACCAGGCAGGCTTCATATTCTTAAAGAAAACTCTTAGTCTCCTAGCAGCTATCAACCAATAGATCCTCAGTGTGGGCTGGGACTTCTGGCTCACCTCTTCATCTGTGCTGAATTTTTGTCTGCTTTAGGTATGCTCTGGTCATGTTCATGCTGTCACAAATAATGTGGATTCATATGAACAACCACCCTGCTATATCTAGACAACACAGTTTTCTTGTGTTTGTTGATCACCTTTGTCTCTTACAGTATTTCTACTATCTCTTCTGCGATGATCCTTGAGGCTTGGGATGAGAGGGTATGTATATATAGGTGTCCCATTTAGAGTTGAGCACTCCACAGTCTCATTCTCTGCACAGAGACTAGTTGTGGGTCTCTTGTTGCATCTGCTGCAAGAAGAAGCTTCTCTGGTGAAAGTTGAGAGATGCACTAATCTATGGGCATAACAATAAAGCATTATGAATTATTTTAATACTATGTATATTTAAAACAATAAAAGAAATAGATTCTCCCATATGGCCTCCTGTCTAGCCATAGGGCTCTGGTAACAGCGTCATGGGCTTCATCTTGTGAAACAGGTCTTAAATTCAATCAGAAGGTGGTTGGTTACTCCCATAACATTTCTGCCACTATTGCAACAATGGACCTATCTTGCCAGGCTAGTCATTTTATTATTGTTGCTTGCAGGGTTCGCAGCTATGTAAAAGTGATGGTTACTTATTTCTGTGGTGTCTGTTGTAATGAGTCCTTTTTCATTTCATGTGTGTTTTATTAAGACTTCTTTCATCTTAGCCTAGATCAAACATCTGACACACCTGGGTTGAGGGAGCCTCAATTGGGGAATTCCCTCTATTGGACTGGCCTGTTGGCCATGTCTGAGGGGCATCTTCTTGATGAGTGATGTGGGAGGGCCCAGCCCACTGTGGGTGGTGCCACCCCTGGGCAGGTGGGCCTGTGTTGTATAAAAAAGCATGCTGAACAGGGACCAGGGGAGCAAGCTAGTAAGCAGCATTCCTCCATGGCCTGTGCTCCAGCTCCTGCCTCCAGGTTCCTGCCCTGAGTTCCTACCTTGGGCTCCCTGATGAATTGCGACCTGGGAGATGTAAGACAAATAGGCCCTTTCCTCCCCAAGTTGGTATTGGTCAGAGTATTTTGTCACAGCAATGAAGAACAAACTAGGTCAGAAATTGGTACCAGAGAGTGGGATGTTGCTGTGATGGACCTGACCTTGGTGTTTTGGGGAGGACTGTGGAAGTCTTTCGAACTTTGGGCTGGCAAAGCCATTGTGTGCTCAGGGTTTGTTCCTGTGGAGCTTGGAACAGTTATGCTAAAAGAGTTGTAGACAATGGAGGCCTGGCTTGTGAAGCTTCAAAGGGAAGCAGAGACTATCAGGGCTATTCATGTGAGATTTTGAATTAAGAATCGTGGGTTCTGGTCGGCTAGGATTAAAGAATAAACTGTGATTAAGAAGAGACCAGAACCTGAAGTAAAACCTTTGCTTTACGGAGGGCTGAAAAGTAAACTGTGATTAATAAGAGACCAGCATCATTGAAGTAAAATCTTTTGTGAAGTATTTCCTCAGGGTCAGAACACAGAAGCTGTGGTCTAGATTTGGCCAAGGCTGCATCTCAGTATAGAAGATGAAATTGGAAACGTGAGAATCTCTCATGTGGTACTGGTTTTGGTAGCATGAAGGGATCATGGACAACAGCTGAAGTTTGGCACTCTCAGAGGCCAGGACAGGCTGTTGATGAAGGTACAGTCTCAGATGCCCTGAAAACCCTGTGACTGAAGGTGTCATGGAGAGAACCTTAGGCTTTGCACTATGTGAGGCTAGGAGAGGCCATTGGTGAGGGTGCAGCCTCAGTTTCAGTGGAGACCCCAGCTTTTTGGAAATACTGGGACCATGGGACGACCACCAAGGACAGCGGCAGGTGTGGCATGGAGCTGGCCTGGGTCTGTGAGATGAGCTGAGTGTGCTGTGGGTGGCAGAGTCAGAGCAGTGGAGCTGCCAGTACCCTTTGGAGCCCAGAGGATCACGAGTGAATCCCAGATGTCCAGCCTTGAGGTACTTTGCAGGACTTTGGTTTTGCTTAGGTGTGCCTGATTCTTCCCTTTGAAATAAGACAGTACTTGTTTTGGATTTTACAGAAGTCCACCCAAGGTTAAGAGACTTTTAAAAGAGACTATGGACTTTTAAGTGTTTGGATTTTTTAAGGACTGTGGGGCTTTAAAGGTTGTACTGTGTTATGTTGTGATATTAACATCATATCTTGGGGATAAGAATTGGAAAGGTTATGGTTTAATAGTGATGTGTTTGTGTGTCAAGTTGACAAGGGGTCAATTGTGCTGGACAGCTTTAGTGTCAACTTGACACACCTGAGTTGACGGAGCCTTAGTTGGGGAATTCCCTCTATTGGACCGGCCTGTGGCCATGTCTGAAGGGCATCTTCTTGATGAGTGATGTGGGAGGGCCCAGCCCACTGTGGGTGGTGCCACCCCTGGGCAGGTGGGCCTGTGCTGCATAAGAAAGAAGGCTGAGCAGGGGCCAAGGGAGCAAGCCAGTAAGCAGCGTTCCTCCATGGCCTGTGCTCCAGCTCCTGCCTCCAGGTTCCT
>NW_008333887.1:983461-985203 GCF_000622305.1 Nannospalax galili | reverse complement strand
GACAGGATCTGAAAGCCTCTTCTGACCTCCATGGGCATTGCATGACATGGGTGCACTTACCTGCACGCAGGCAATACATGCATACACATCAAGTAAAAATAACAAATAAAAATTTTTAAAAACCTGAATTTCACTATCCAAAAAACAAACAAAACCCCTCAAGTTTCACTAACGTTTCCTATTGTTTTTATAGTCTCTGCTTTTTTCCTCACATTAATTTTGAGCTTAGTTTATACTTTTTCTAGCTTTCTTTAAGTTATATAAGATATTCTTTTTTTAATGTGGATATTTAGTGTTATAAATTTTCTTAGAACTTTTGTAGCATCACAAACTTTGCTGTATTTTGTTTCCATTTCAAGAAACTTACAGTATATTCTTTTTTACACTTTTGAATAGTGTTTATATTTGATATGCTTTTATGAAGTATTGTGCTAATTTCAGCATCATGGTCACTTGATATATTTTCCTTTTTCTTGAATTTCTAAAGACTTGTTCTGTGGAATAAATATGATCAATCCAGGAGAATGTTCCAAGTCATAGGTAACTGATCTACCACTGAGGTGCACACCCAGCCTTGATTCTTTTGCTTAACACTTGGACATCCACTATAGGTTACCTCTTTTTGTTATGAGCCTTACATAAAAATATTTATAAGAGGATATTTTAAGATACCTTGGGTATCTTATCCAGCAACATACCATGAGTCTTATGCCAAAACTATGCAGTTTGTGCTTATCCTTTCTGTATATGGTTTATGATGTTGCAAATTCTCTTTCAGTTATTCATCTTTTAATAAACTAGTGTAGTCAGTTATATTTAATACTTTTGTCTTTTATACTGGAGATATAAATGGATATAAGAAAATTCAACCCCATTATTGTTCTATTTGAGTGCTCTGAATTTGAAGTCTATTCCCCAGGAAGGCCTCCTAGGCACTCTGAGCTCTCCTCACATTTTCTGTAGTTGCCCCTTCTCCACATATCTAGTTCACTGGTGGAGAATTTTTGAGTTTGTACATCTTGTCTGGATTCAGAAAAGCCAGTCCTTGTGCGAAGAGCTTCTCACTTATTTTCCCTAGGATGTGCCTTGAGATGTTCAAGTTTCTCTGTGATGTCTCAACTCTTGCTTTCTGAATGAAATCCTTCCATTCACCTTTTGTGGGGTTATGCCTGAGGAACTGACCCAGCGAGAAAGAATAGGTAGGTGTGCTGAATGTTTCTGGTGCTCATGGGCCAGTGGGGGAAATCTCCCGGCATAGTGTTCTAGCTGCCTTGACAGGCTTCCTAACAGTTTCTAGAGCTAATTTTAGAGTCAGTGGCTCCTTTTCTGTCTCTCCAGCCTCTATTTTTTGCCTTTTTCTCAGTAATTGAGATGAGCTAAGAAACAGGCCTTTTAGGCAGTATTAATGTGCCTTTGGAGTTGAGTGCCTACTTGTTCTATTTACCACCAGCGGCACTTCCCTATGCACTCAGCTCCATGCAAGAAACTGCAGACTGAATGGGTCTGTCTGACACTGACATGTGTTGTCTTGAGGAAGGAGTGATATGGATAACAAAGTTGTTCTTTTCTTTTTGAATGTGTATTTTCTGAGTTTCTTTGTTCCTGTGACGTGTGGAAACTTTTCTATGAGACTCTTAGATTTCTGTATAACTATTCTTATCTCTGAGTAATTCTGTCTCTGTCTCTGCCATTCTCTCTTTCTCTCTCTCTCCCTCTCTCTCTCCCCTCTCTCTCCATATATA
>NW_008333887.1:981268-983389 GCF_000622305.1 Nannospalax galili | reverse complement strand
TATATATATATATATATATAGTGTGCGTGTGTGTTTGTGTGTGTGTGTGTGTAGAAAAATTTCATTGTGTTGACGTAATTCCTCTTATCTTTTACTGTCTTTCAATATATAGCCCCATGGCTAAATTTAGTCCAACAATATTTTTTATGTCATACTTGTTTTATTTAATATACCTGTTTAGGGGTTGGAGAGATGGCTCAGCAATTACGAGTGCTGACTGCTCTTGCAGAGGACCCAGGTTCGATTCACTGTACCTACATGGTGCCTAACAACCATCTATAACTCTAGTTCTGGGAGAACCCGATGCCTTCTTCTGACCTCCATGACATGAGTGCACTTACATACATGTAGGCAATACATTCATACACATAAAATGAAAATAGTACATAAAATATGTTTTAAAATACCACCTGTCATGAAGGGGAGTGTTTCCATGTACTCTTTCTCTGATTGCTTGTTATTGGTATATAGAAAGGCTACAGACTTTTGTAGATCACTTTACTGAATGTGTTAATTTCTAGGAGTTTTCTGGTGGAATTTTTGGTGTCTCATAATATATCATCTGCAAAAAGGGATAATTTGATCTCTTCTATTACTACTTTAATTTCCTTCTCTTATTGCTCTTGCAAGAATTTCAAGCACTATATTAAAGAGGAGTAAAGATAGTGGACAACCATGTCTGGTTCCTGATTTCAATGAGAATGCTTCAAGTTTTTCTCCATTTAGAATGATATTGGCTGTGGATTGTTATATATGGCTTTAATTATGTTGAGGTATGTTCCCTCCAATTCAATTCCCTCTAGGACTTTGAACATAAATGCATGTTGAATTTTGTCAGAGGCCTTCTTTGCATCTATTGAGATGACTATGTGGTTCTTATCTTTGATTTATGACATTTATTGACTTATGTATATTGGACTGTCCCTGCATCTCTGGAATAAAAACCAACGATCATGGTGGATGATCTTTTTGATATGTGTCTGTATGAGGTTTACAAGTATCTTGTTGAGAATTTTTGCATCTATGTTCATTAAGGATATGGGTCTATAGTTTTCTTTTTTGGTTGTAACTTTACCTGGCTTTGGTATTAGAGTGATGCTGGCTTTATAGAAGGAATTTGGAAGTTTTCCCTCCACTTCTATCTTTTTGAATAACTTAAGTAGTATTGACTCCCAGAGAGTAACCCAGCATAGAACTGGGAAAATGAACAGCTGACCCCAATCTTATCTAAAGGAATATTGACAATTGATTGCTGCTAGATGAGGAACAGCTGATCTTCCTAATATAAGGCTCTCTACATAGGCTGACTAGATTCAGCAGATGGACAAGCACTGGGGAGTGGCTAGGGGTGCCGACAACACAGGGGACAGTAACAGGGATGACAGAGTATATGGACTCCAGTGTGTGGGAGGGGGAGGCTATGGGAGGGTGCCACTTTGGAAGTGGGTATATAGATGAATAAGATTGTGTGGGATGTTCTGTATGATATATACACACAAAAAATCAATAAATTAACAAAAAGACATATTTGAGGAGGAAGCATAAAAATTTACTTCATGTTAAATAGTAGAGGTGATAAACGTTATCATTGAAATCTACCTGATGACTTTACATCCATACTCAGGTACTAAGGAGCCTAGTGTAACCGACTGTGACTAGTAATAATCAGATACATAGATATAAAAGACAGGTGCAAACATCTAAGTGTTAGTGGCATTAAAAATGTAGGAGACATGGGGCTGGAGAGATGGCTCAGTGGTTAAGAGCACTGACTGCTCTTGCAGAGGACCCAGGTTCGATTTCCAGCACCCACATTGTGGCTAACAACCTTCTCTAACACCAGTTCCAGAGGATCCGATGCTCGCTTCTGACTCCGTGGGCATTGCACAACATGGGTGTACTTTCACACATGCAGGCAATACAGTCATACATGTAAAAATTATAAGCTTTTTTAAAAAAAGCCTGAATGTACTGATCTAGAAAATATTTTTATTTTATGTGTATGAGTGTATTGCTTGCATGTATGTGAGTGCACCAGTGTCATGTGATGCTGCGAAGGACAGAAGAGGCTTCGAATTCCCCTGGAACTGGAGTTAAGGATGGTTCGTAGCCACCATGTGG
>NW_008333887.1:975921-980280 GCF_000622305.1 Nannospalax galili | reverse complement strand
GAGTTCAATATTGTATAACTGTATTAATTCAACTGTGAACCTAAAAATTTACAGCCACTTTTGAAAGAGATGTATCCTTCCTCTGGAATGTGTTATTGAATACGTTAAAGCTGTAATGAAATGCTTCTTCTAATCTTGTGGTTATTAAATTTAAAAAATTTTAAAAATTACTCCCTGTTTAAAAACTTTTGTCTTATTTTAGGTACTAAGCTTCTTGAAGAGCATGGACCTAGGTTCAATTGTTTGGTAGCAAGGGAGCAGAAGAAAGGAATATATAACAAATTTGCTTGCTGGTCTACATCTCTATATTTCTCCTTCTTATCTTCCTCATAAATTTGTGCCATCAAGCATAACAGAGCAGATAGATTTTTCAAAAAGGAAGACAAAATATCACATCAAACGGTGTATAGAGCATCGATAATTTAAAAGCTGCCAAAGATAAGCTTTTCTCACTATTGAGGGTAGAGCGGGTCTCTCAGTTGTGCTTGTGTGGATGAACAACTGGGCCTTTGACAAACACAAACGGTTCCCCTGGGACATTGGTTACCTGGCTCTGTAATTTTGTTTCTGTTTCTCTTATTGTCTATGAAACAAATGTGGGTAATTTTCTCACCCAGAAATGTTCCCACTGGGAAGAATATTCCTTTAAGGAGCCTGATAAAAACAAATAAAAACACAGGACCATGTTACTTCTGTCATTATTTTCTAGCAACTATATGCCATCACAAAAATCTCCAAGATGTATAAATGCAGGTTTGAGGCAAGTTAGGAGAAATATGTCCTAAAAAGATAGTGCACAATTGTGTTAACCCCTCCGCAATTTTCATGAATGCTTATATTAAAATATCAAAAAATGCAAAATCAACAGAAGGGATATGTGAAGAATCTTATTATTTTAACAATAGAAAAATTAGAATATATGTGTTCTTTCACAGGTTGATTCTATGTACTTGAACCTAATATGGTCTTCAGAATCTTGCCTCCCTGCTTTTAACAGCTTTGCCTTTTGTTAGCTTTGCCTATGAGAATTCAGAGGTTATACCGATTTGTGTTCCATTTGGGCAATCTATAAGTTAACTACCTACTAAGAATATAGCCCAACCCTAATTAGAAACTTTGTCTCATTGGGTATACTCATAAGAAGGAGAAATTAGTAATGTTTTAATAGGCAGCAATAAAAGCTCCTTTTGTGTTTATGGCATGGTTATTTCCATATAAGCAGCCATTGCCTTCTGAGCACTGGGTGTAGCAGACTTTAGGCCTATGAATAAATCTCAAATGCTAAGAAAATTGTTCATGGCTGCTAAAATTGTAGTGATTTTAATGATGTTATGAAAAGGAAAAGCACTGCAGTATCGTGGTATTGTGACTTCTGCCTCTACTTCCATTATAAGCGCTGATGTTCCTCCTCCTCTGTTCATCAAGTTTCCTAGAAAAGAAGTTTCATAGAAAGTTTCCTGCTAAGGAATTATATGGAATCTGATGACTTCATCTGCAAAATGACCTACAAAGTCCAAAAACCTTTTAAAACATTGATTTATTAGCTAGAAGAAAAAACTTTCTCACTGAATTTAATCCTATTTGAAAGATTTGTACTATAAACCAAAATAAACATTTTCCCTGTGTTGTCATCACAAATCTTGATGACTTGGTCTTCAAAGATAAGTTGGGGCAAAAATAGCAATTTGTAATCACAGAATACATACCTGTGAGAGAGAGAAAGCCTGTTTATATGGCAAACATGGATTTTCACGCACAGGTTGCTATATATATATAGATGCTGATTCTCAAGTGACATCTACCTTGTGTTTGATACAAAATCTCCACTTGGCCTATTATTTACTAATTAGGGTAGGCTGACTGCTCAGGAATCCCCAGGGATCCACTGATCTCAGTCTCCCCAGTGTTGGAATTGAGTACAAGCCTGCATCACCGTGCCCTACTTTTTAATGTGGATTCTGAGGCATAAACTCAAATTTTCATGCTTGGACAGCAAGCAGTTTACCATTTGCTCTATGTGTCCAGCCCCCAGAGAATATACCTAATTATGAATTTTTCATTATTGTTGATATTGGTGAATGACAAGAATTAGGTTGTTTGGGAATGCAACTTTAAGGTATTTATGTTTATCTTTTAGAACTTATATTTTACCTTCCTTATCTCTGGATATGACATATACCACATTTTCTTTATTTATTCATTACTTTAAGGCAGAGTCTCACTATAGAGCCCTGAGTGGTCTGAAACTTGCAATGTAGAGTAGGCTGGCCCCAAACTAATAGAGCTTTGCCAGCTTCTGCCTCCCGAGTGCTGGAATTAAAGGCACATATCACTATGGCCATCAATATATCTCTTCAAAAAATTTTTTGGAAAAAAAGATGAAATGGATCAAATAGCTTTCAGGCAAATTATCTAATTAAATTGATGTTATTATTTGAGATCCTAGTCGAATGTTGAAGACATTAGAAGGACAGTTCATTAATACACAAATGTGATCTAGAACAGGAAAGCTTAGATTTCAGATGGATAAGGCTCAAGTCCTAAGAATTTGAAGTGTTCTACAGTGTCACTGGGCTGCCTTAAAGACTTCGTGCTATGCTTTGAATATGTCCCTAAAAAGTTCACATGCTGAACTTGATACAAGTGATCTGTCTCTCCCAATGATATTCATCATGTGTGATGCCTCAAGAAGACCCTTAGCAGGTGCTCATCAGTTGTGGCTTCCATGGTCTGGTATTTTCTAGTCTCAAGAACTGTGAGCCAAATACTTTTTTATAAATTACTCAATCTCAGGAATTTCATTACAACAATGAAAAATAGAATAAGACAATTATCTTTTTGTGAAAATGTGTAGGGAATATTAATTTCCAGATTTGTTATGCAAACAATTTATAGTGTGGTGGAATAGAAAAGCTTTACTGATTCAATTTTATAGTTTATTTTCTATTTAGCAGTAATACATTTTTTAACAATTAGGATTACTTTTGAACTACATGTAATTACAAAGTTATACACATTAACAAGGTTCTGTGTGTTGTGTTGATACCCTTATGCTTTGTATACTCATCTTAAACTCTTCCAGAGATTAAAAAATGAAATGAAAATACATGTGTCAGGAATATTGTTACATAGAACTTTGAGAAATATTTTATATAGGCCCATGATTTTAATGTAAAACAAGCTGTTGAATGCATTAAATTCCTTTTCTCTTGAGTATAAACATTTTAGGAAGAGTATGTATTTACATTTTTATGCTGATAGCAGAGTTATATCAATCTCTAGAATAGTGAATACTTTATCAGGTTCACATTACAAAAGACAAAAATAAAATGAAGTCATTTTCACCAAAACTCTATGACACTTGGAGTTTATACCATAACTCATTTTTAAAAAACTAATAGTGACAGACCCTTTAAATAAAATCTTGTCACCCACAAAAGTGTAATTTTTAATTTCCATGTTTCCAAATAATGAAAAATAATCTTCATTATTTCTTTAGTTGCTACCATGAATTAGATGTTTTTAAATCTAAAATTAAGATAGTGAATGAATGGTCTTTTTCTGCCTTTATAAACAAATTGAGTGCAGATTTGATTGCCAGTTTCAGGAGGTAATTTGGTTAACACTTTATAAATCTTTCCTCTAACATTCCTAAGGGATTTTTTAGATCAAGCCTGGATACAGCTGTTTGCATAGTAAAGGAAATCAGTCATGCTTGCCTCTTGGCTCAAAACAACTGAACTGTGAAAGCTGGATTGAAGATTTGTTATTACATTTACACTGATCCTCAGTTACCCAATAATACTGAATTTTTAAATTTTATTCATATGTATATAATAAATACCTGAAAACTGATCATTTATAACAAACAAAATGTATTTGTCACATTTCTGCTTTCTGGGAATTTCAAGAACAAAGATCCCTTGCCTGGTAATAGCTGTCATGCTTCTACAATGATGGCCTATTCCTGTGCTGTATCCTCATGTAGTACAAGGGCAGAAAAGTCTAGCTAGATTACTGTAGAGCGTTTCCAAGACACTGGTCCTCTCTAGGAGAATGAAACTCTCAGAGCCTAATTTCCCAAGGAAGGCACCACCTCTTAATACTGTTGAATACAGGATATGACATTCAACATAAAATTCTCAAGGGTTACAAACATCAAACCAAAGCAAGATCTATGACTTAGTCAAATTAGATGATAAATGGACACTCTTGAGAGGAAGGAATGTCATTGTAAGAAAGATAAGAAAAAGTAAGGTATAAAGATGTCAAACTTCTATCTAGGTCTCAAAATAATCTCACGGGGACCCTGAACTGGTAAGACCATTTAATTTAGGTATTTTATTCTCATTTTATTAG
>NW_008333887.1:962136-975835 GCF_000622305.1 Nannospalax galili | reverse complement strand
TATTAGTTCTTTTTAAATATTTTATTTATTATTTTTATTTTATGTGTATGAGTGTATTGCCTGCATGTAGGTAAGTGCACCTGTGTCATGAAATGTCCGCAGAGGACAGAAGAGGCCATCGGATCCCCTGAACTGGAGTTACAGACAGATTTTAGCTGCCGTGCAGGTGGTGGAATTCAAACTCAGGTTTTCTGCAAGAACAACCAGTGTTCTTAAGTGCTGATCCATCTCTCTAGCCCCATCATTTTATTAGTTCCTTGAAAATGTCATACAATGTATTTTGATCATATTCATACTCCATCCCTCCCACAACTTTTCATAGATCCTGCTACCCAACATTGTGCTATCTTTAAAAAAATATAGTGTACAGTTTATGTTTGTCATATACACTTGGGTGTGAGGCCATGCACTGGAGCATAGTTGATCTACCTGAGACCACACTCTTAAAGAAACCTGATTTCTTCTCTCACAGCTATCCATTGCTAACAACTTCCCATGTAGGAATGGGACACCCCACTCTCCTCTATTCCCCGTGCTAGGATTTTATCTGGCTTGAGTTTGTATAGGGGATGTCCTTGCTGTCACAGCAGCTGTGAGTTCATTTGTGCAACTGCCCTACTATGTTCAGAAAACAGTTTTGTTGAAGTGATAAATCACTTCTAGCTCTTATAATCTTTCCATCTCCTCTTCTGTTACAATCCTTGAGCCTTTGGAGAAGGAGTGTGATATAAGTGCCCCATTATAGGGCCAAGTACTCCACAGTCATTTCTTCTCTGTACCTTTACCAGTTGTGACTCTCTATGTTAATCTCCATCTACTGAAAAAGAAGTTTCTCAGGTGAGAGTTGAGAGCTACACTAACCTATGTAAGTATAACACATTATTAGGAATCAGTATACTACTCTACTCATTTCGCAGGATAGTAGGCTCTCCCGTATGACCTGTATCTCTTTCATTCACAGGTTCTTGGCTGCAGTAATGATGCCAGGTATGAGCTCCATCTTGAAAAGTAGGCCTTAGCTATACTCAGAAAGTGGTTGGTTACTGCAATGACATTCATGCCACTACTGCACTAGTAGGCATATCTTGCTAGGTCAGTCATTACTGTAGCTTGCAGAGTTTGCAGCTAGATAAGGATGATAATTTTTCCATGTCCAGTTTTTCAAGAAATATGAAAGCTAGCCAGCAGGGATGAAACTTTGTAGTCAGTACCAGTTTGAAGACTGTTTTATGACTCAAATCTTTAGCAATGCAGTCTTAATATCAAGTTCTGGAGGGTAAACGAGCAAAAAATAGCATGTAATGTAATGTTTGGGTGACTATGGGACCTCATTGGTCAACAAATCCAAAAGATGTATCCCATTCCTGGCACTAAGCTTAGTTGTTAGCCTTCAGTACCTAGTAGGGGGGTATTATCACCCCATTATAAAATATCTCATTTAAATGAATTTTATATTTTGTATGTAAATACTTTAGGATATTTTTACAGTTGTAGGATTCCATATGACTTTCAAAAGGTCTTCAGTGTTATCTATCTCTGTGTTCTCTTTGTCTTGCACTTCCATCTCCTACCCTGTTTAACCCTTCCAGGTCCACTTTTCCCTCTTACCCATTATCCATTATAGAAATACATTCTACCTTCCCTCCCTTGAGCCCCACCTCAGCAGCCACTTACTAATTTCCTGATCTCTATACATATGTGAACTGAAATACACATATCTTAAGAGGCACATCTAATCACAGATGAGAAAAACGCATGCAACATTTGTATTTCTTGGTCTGGATTACCTCACTTAGAATGATTATTTTCAGCTCCATTCATTTACTTGTGAAATTTATAATTTTGTTGTTCTAAACGGCTGAAACATCCCATTGTGTAAATGTACCACATTTTCATTTTCCATTCATCAGTTGATGAACATATAGGTTGCTTCCATTTCCTGGGTGTTGTGAATAGAGCATCAACAAACATGGATGAACAGGTATCTCTACAGTACAGTATAGAGCTCTTTGCATATATGCCCAAGGCTTATATAGCTGAATCATGTGGTATATCTAGTTTTTGCTTTTTGAGGAACCTCCACACTGACTCAGTCATACAGTGACTTTACCAGTTTGGACTGCCACCAATAGTGAGCAACTATTCCCCTTTCCCAAATCCATGTCAGCATTTTTCATTATCCTGTTTTTTAAATCATTCTGACTGGAGTAAGATGAAATATCAAAATAGTTTCCATTTCCCCAATAACTAAGGATGTTGACCATTTTAAAAGGTACTTCTTGGGGCTGGAGAGATGGCTCAGTGGTTAATAGAACTGACTGCTCTTGCAGAGGACCTGGGTTTGATTCCCAGCACCTACATGGTGGCTACAAACCGTCCTCAACTCCAGTTCCAGGGGAATCTGATGCCCTCTTCTGACCTCCACAGCATTGCACGACATGGGTGCACTCATATACATGCAGGCAATACACTCATACACATAAAATAAAAATTATAAATAAAATATTTAAAAATTTTTAAAAAGGTACTTCTTATCCATTTGTTTTTTATTTTCTGGGGACTCTTTAGTTCCTTGCCTCAGTTCTTAATTGGGGTGTTTGTTTCATCGATATTTAGGTTTTAGAGGTTTTTCTGATTATTCTAGAAGCCAAACCCATGTTAGATGTATAGTTGGTAAAGACTTTGTCTTATCCGTTGGCTACCCCTTCACTTGAGTTATGGTGTCCTTTGCTGTACAGGAGCATTTTCGTTTCATGAGTTCCCATTTATCAATTGATAGCCTTAATGCCTGTGTTATCAGGAAACTTTTCAAAAAAATCCTTAATGTGCAAATAAGTTCAAGAGTATTTTTTACTTTCTCCTTTATCCGATTCAGGGTATTGGGTCTTATGTTGATGTCCTTGATCCATCTGGAGTTGAGTGTGTAGAGTGAGAGATAGGGATCTACCTTCATTCTTCTAGCCATAGCAATCCAGTTAGACGAGCACCATTTGTTTTTTAAGTCTTCTGGTTAAGTCTCCTGTGTTGTCAGGATTTTCAGCACCCAGCATTTGTATTGTATTACATCTTTCTAGGCCCTTCTGACCTTAAAAGTTTCTGTCAAATAGTCAGGTATTATTTTAATGGGCCTGCTTTATGAATGATTTGACCTTTCTCTCCTTCATGTTTCAATGACCCTTCTTTAGTTTGTGCTTTTAGCATTGTAATTATAATATGTAGTGGAGAATTTCTTTTCTGATCCAGTTTATTTGATGTTCTGTGACATCAAATGGATAGGCCTCTCTTTGTTTAGGTTTTGGAAATTTTCTTCTGTGATTTTGCTGAGGATATTTTCTATGCCATTGTTGTGGTAGTTTTTTTATTCTATGCTCCTAATTTACAAGTTAGGTCTTTTCACAGTGTCCTCAAATGAATATATTCTGTTCATGTATTTTTAACATTCTCTTACTGACATTTATTGATGTAATTCCTCTAAGTTATTTTCCTTTTTTAACTCTCTGTTTTAACATGATCCATTCTGTTGATGAGGTTTTCCACTGAGGTTTTTACTTGATCTATTGCATTTTTATTTCCTACATCATTTCAGTTTATATTTTCTTTAGCACTTGTAACTCTGTTATTTTTTTTAAATCAAATTCCTTATTTTGTTTATCTCTTTGTCTTCTTTGAATTGTTTCACCATAGTTCTTACCCTTGTTTCGAATTCTTTGTCTAAAATTCTTCCAGATCATTTTCATTAGGGGCCATTACTATGGTTTTTGTAATATTTTGAGAAGACTTTTTTTTTTCTTTTTTGTGTTGCTTTCATTGCTGTGTTGGGGGGGGGGTCTGTGCATTTTGTTAGTTTAGTTTTTCTTTTTTGTTCAAATCACCTTTCTTCTTTCAGCAAAGGAGTTTACAGTGTTCAGGAAGGGACTAATTGATAGAAGAATTGGGAGGCAAGTTTCCTCTCTTTGTCTGCTATTTAGAGCCACAGCCCCTGTCTGAGGCCTTCTGCTTGTCAGCTGTAGTCTGGTGCCTGCAGTGGGCTGGTAAAGAAGCTTGGAACAAGTTTCTCTTAGTAGTGTGGACTGGTCCTGGGTTTCAAGGTGGGATGAGATAGTTGGAGGGTCCCAGGCAGGCAGATAGAACTCTGATGAATCCTGAAAGGAGGAAGGGGCTAGGGTCTTACCACGTAGGGTTTCCGGAAGAATCCTTGGTGGAGAGTGGCTTGAGAGCTGGTGAGTCCCAAAGACAGAGAAGTGGACTGGAGGAGGTAGCGGTCCCTGGCAAGCTGCCACAGGATTTTGGAGAGACCTAAATGGAGGGGGGTCTGGGAGTCAGGGCATAGGTACCCTATCTGAGTCTTCTTGCTACATGGGGCAACTGGAGAATCCCTGGTAGCTGAATTGAGGTATTTGGATTAAGGTAATCAGTAAAAGCCTTTATAACACAATTTCATGGGAACACATAGATTATTTTTGATAATATGGTATTAGGTACAATTTTTTTTAGTAATAATCAGTGGCACAAAATAAACAATTAAAATGTGAAGCATTTGTTCATTTTTTGAATTCTGTTTCCAATAGCTTGTTTCTATGGATCTGGAGGAACAACAGTGAACAGAACTGAGTTATCATTTCAGTCATCATCATGATCCCATGCAGCACAAAGAGCCATTCATTGCCTATTGTTGCCTAAACACAACACACTATATAACATGAAGGCATATTTTAAAAGCCAAATACAAACATGGATGGGGGCCAGTAATAATTGTAGCAGAATATTCCCAAAGCATTGCATTTTTTTTTTCTATTGGTCAGTTAACTGGCTTTGATTTATTTTTAATGGATAAAATATTTTAGCAATGTTCTCTAGAGACTGTTCTGACTTCATATGGAGATTTTAAAATTAATCTAAGAAAGACACTGTATAAACACAAGTTAATGATTTCATGGCAATAGATAAAAAAATATTGTTGAAGTTACTATAGCCTTATTCACTAAGCAATTCAGAGTGTTAGTCTAGACATAATCAAACCTGTCCTTGCATTTTTACAGTCTGTGGATGCAGGCATTACAGTTCCCCATAGAGTATGTTAGGATGAATTATCTTGCAGCTTTTTCTCAACTTTGTAATCTAATGTTAAGTAATGGAATTATTTGTAAATTCTATGGACCTGTGTGTGAAGGAATGCAGGGTAGGGCAAATGACTTTCAGACAAAGCCATTAGAACATCAAAAGAATAATAAATACATTAATGCCCCATTTGATATGAAGAGATTCTTTGTATGTAACTATGTCTATTGACATCAGACTTCAAGGGTAAAAGTCTGGAACTCTTGCTTCAGTAACTTCATCTTAATAACATTTGAATGGATTCCTATTACAAAGGAAGTTTACCTTAAGGGAGGATTTTGCTTCACTGGGTGAGGTAAAGTGTGAGTTTACAAGATACATTTAGGATCATGCTTCATTAATGAGTGGTTATGGTGCTTTTCACTCCTAGGCAACGCTACTTAATTTTACTTTGAACAAGTTATGATAATGTGTATTGAGGACACATAGAACCATAAAAAACAGTTGTACATAGGGGTGGACAATTGAGAGCAGGAGAAGGCAGCTGTCGGCTGCTGAAATATGTGTATTTATGCCAATAAACACACCACACTGCAATGGTCATCAAAGGGAAGTTTGGGGTATGTTTTGCACTTTCTCTCTATTATCTGAGATATGTGAGCTATTCATAACACAATGTGTCCAACACAATGTGTCTGAGGTAATTTTGGGAGGGGAGGGAAAATCTGGCTATAATACAAATAGTACTTTCATTTAGGAGTATTATAGAACATTTTAATAAGACAAGGGCTCCCCAATTAGTTGCAATGGTGTGGCTCTGACATCCATGAGGGAGGGTGGAGTAGCTTGTGTCCTATAGCAGCTGCTGGGCTTATAGATACTGAACACAATATTTGCAGACAGCCAGCTGGTAACATGATTGCCCAGGAATGTCAAGAAAGGCAGAATGGATTTCAGATTTACAATACTCTAAATTAAAAACTATTGTGTTTGTGAGGAAAGTTGATTTCCTTATTTTCACTTAATGCAAAATAAATGAAATATGAATTTCTGGAATCCCCTAACCACAGGGAAAGTGAAAGTCAAACATGATTCTAAAGAAATTGATTCAGGGACAGACTAGTATAAACTGGTTAATGATTTACTATTACTTTTGTTAAAAATATACAGAACTCTGCAATGTGTATTCTAAAATTGTATTTACTGTAGTTGGCATAGATCAGTTTCTGACTTGATATTAAACAGATACAATAAGCATCATAAAGAGCTGGGGTTTATTTAAACTTTTTATTGCCAATAAGGACAGTCAAAAAATAAAATTTTCATATGAAAGTTCAGAATTCTGGAATGCTATGCTGATATTTTTGAATCCAAAAATGCCCAGGCTCTTTCCTAGTCCCATGTGTTAACACTGGCCTCAACATAAACCTACACACATGCACTTGGCATTTTCTGAATGTGACTGCAGGATGGATAATGGGAAAGGAAGAAAATGGAATGCTTTGATTCAGGGAGTGTACGAGCTACACTTTGATTCAACTGAAGGTGACTGAAGAACTTCAGTTTCTATTTACTACAGTTTATCATGATTATCAGTGTAGTTCTACAGCTGACAAAAAAATAGGAAATATTGGTTGCAAAAACATCCCTCTCATAGCCCATGGCAAATAAATATTAAATTTTGAGTGATAACCAATTTTTCATTCATCCAACTACATCCTAGGATAGATGGAAATGTGTGCAGCTGAATGTGTATTTCTTTTTTAAAATATATTTTATTTTTATTCTATTTTATGTTTATGAGTGTTTTGCCTATATGTAATTACACCTGTATTGTGCAATGCCAACAGAGGTCAGAAGAGGGCATCAGATCCCCTGGAACTGAAGTTACATTGGGATAGTTAAAATGAGTATCTTTACATTTCTTATGTGATAATTGTTTTGGAATATATCTAATAAAAGTATTTGAACATAAAAAATATGACCTTATATTGACAGAAAATGTCAAATATTTATTCAATTGAACCAAATGTATAGATGCATATCACACATCTATCTATCTACCTATCTATCTATCTATCTATCTATCTATCTATCTATCTATCTATCTGTCATCTATCTATCATCTATTCTTACATGACTTCATATCGATATAAAAATATGAGTTGATTTTGTGTGACACTCCCTTAGACTCAACAAGTAATAATGAACATATAACATTGGCTTCTAGAATTCTTTAGATTTTAGGTTTGTATGACAGATCTGCTCTGCTGAAGATGTGAACCAGTGCCCAGTTGTCTCAACAGAGCTAGCCAAAATGCCCACTCTCCCTTCTGGAGCCACTATTATGCATTGGGTCCTAGGATGTGTGTCTTTGATGGCATTCAGCTCCAGATATGAAAGACAAATAAAGAGATGCAGAAGTATTGCATGACCTTGAGAGACTGAAATGGGCTGACAGAGGTCAGAGAAGCCAGGATAGGGCCCCACTGAGAAGTAACTGGGAACAATTCTATACTAATATAGATTTTAGAATAAAAAGAATGTCATCAACCATTAATTTTACTTAGGGGAGCTTTTCTTTATTTAATCATATTTAATCTCAAATGAATAATCACCTGACACGGGTTCTTCTTCTCACAGGAAAGGCATTTACTCGTTATTCATTTTCTTTTCCCATTTTGGTAATTAAAAATCACTCATAATATTTATGTGCTTTCACAGAATTCGTAAATAGGAAAGACAGGGTATAATATGCCAGAGTGATGTATAAGTGTAGTTATATTTAGATACTCCTTCAGTTTTGCCTTTTTTCCTTTCTTTTTTTCTCTCTTTTTTTGTTACACAAGAATAGGTATGTGGTAGATATAAATGACTTTCAGAACTTCTAAAAAATATTACAATGAAACACACAGCTAAAGATTTTAGCTGAGATCACTGTAGTATAATCTCAATATTGCATTCCTAACCCATCTTGTTTCTGTAGCAAAAATAAAATTAGAACTGTCCCTAAAGAAGGGATCTAAATCCCAGTGAGTCTGCAGCTGGCAGGAGCTGGGAATGTTTAAGCTTTTCAGTTTATTGATAAACAGTTAATTTATTATGGGTAACATGAAAATTCATATTTGCTTCTATGAGAGGCTCATCTTTTCATTTCAGGGATTTATAAAATAATCTTACCCAAAATATGAATTCTACAATTTGTATGAAAGTGTGATGAATTGGAAATCATCTGACACCATTTTCTAATTTAGCTCCAAGAACCACTGATTTTTCCAAAGTATGTATTCATTCTACTTTCATCCTTAACTTTGATTTGCATTATTTTGGCTAAAGAGGTGACAATGTTATTCACTTCACAAGGAAAGTTAGACAGGATTCAAGCTTAAACATTTTTTTGCCAGCAGGCTGTGAAGCATTCTTTGTATTGGCAGCCTGAGAATCTGGCTGCTCCAGAGGAAGAACCCTGTGTAGACCACTTGGGTTGAGCATTTTGAGCACCCCCAAGATATACCACAGTGTGGGGAAATGGGCAGGTAAATACTTCCATTATTCAGGCTAACCTAAAACCTGCCATAAAGCACAACATCAAATGATGCAAACAGAGGACAGCATGCCACAGGAATGAAGAGGAGACACATAGCGGGGCGGGGGTGGGGGGGTGGGGTATAAAAGAAAGCCCTAGGCACAATAAATGAGCTTGCTTGCTAACTGCTGAGTGAGTCTCCTGAAGTCTGTGCTGTTGACTTCGTGCCTATTCATCCCCTGCCCCCAATGGAGAGTCCTCAAGTAGCTAGCCCACTAAAGTAGGCAACAGCAACACCACAGGAATGACACAGAGCCCTGGGCAGATGCCCTAGTGTCAATCAACTGTGCTGGAATGCATCTGAGTCCAGCTGAGAGCCAGGCGTCACCCTGGTCTACCTCGTTCTTTACTTACCAGGTACAGAGCAAGTAAAGACTTTTGTTTGTGTAATTGTTATTCATGGTCAGTGTCATTTAATGTCTTTGGTGTTTTCTGCAGTAAATAAAAATAATAATGAAAACAACTTTAATATCAGATAATATTAAGTAATTTTCTTATCAAATATAGCTTTCTTTGTTAAATGTTATTGAAATATTTGAAAATTTCAGGATATATACCTTAAATTCAAGACTTTGCAGCCATGGTCAAATAGAGAATATTTAAAGTGGACAGCAAAACTTGAAAAGAGATTTGGTCTACCTCTTTGCTTTTCCTGACTTTTTATACCCATGATAATTGATAAATTTATTTGACATTTTTGCTTTGTTTTTATAACTCTCACTTAAAAACCTTCTTGTTCAAAGGGATAAAATTATAGAAATATACTAAGTAAAATTTATGGTTCCTGAAGTGCATCTCTTTCATCCCTCATTGCAGTCGCCCTTCCCCAAAGGAAGTGACTTTCCCAAATTCAGGAGTCTAGTGGTGCTGTAGGTATTTGACAAATAACTAGGGCCTTAATTTTATTTTTTGTTAATTTCAGCTTATTTTTCTATAGCACAAGTGCCCATTGTGAGAAACACAGATTTTTTCATTGGTCCTATGGACTTTTGCTGTAGTTCAGCCTGTCCCTGTACCTTTGCTTCTCTCCCCATTACCAGCATGACCATAGTACAAGACTGATGGCTTCCTTCCTGTAAATATTTCAGTATGTCCCTTTCACCCTGATTTCCTGAACTTATCTGCATGATGTCTGAGCACATTATGATCAGGACATTGCCTACATCATCTCTTACTATTCTTTACCTACAACATGCCACACTTTAGGCCCCTGTGCCCTGTTGTGCATTGTCTCCTTCTGTGTCTCTGTCTCAGGTGAATCATTTGAATATCTTTTTGTCCTTAAATTCTTTCTCAGATGCTGCATGTGATTTTCATGTCTGCATTCCCCAACATGTAGGTGTTAAGTAGGCATTATATAAATGTTAATTTTGGTCTTCTGTTTTCCAGTTTTCTAGAATGCTATGCCTTACAAAACATTTTATGAGGTTAGGAAGACAGAAAAGAAATTCCTAGAATTCCTAGAAATTCCTAGTAAAATTCCTAGAAGACCAGTTTCATGAGGCAAGGGTTTGTTTGTTTTATTTTTCTAAAGTCTTAGATCAGTGTTTTGCACAGATTAAGAGTAAATAAACAGTAGTGGCATTTTTATCTTTGGGGCAATCAGCAGTGACCTAAAGCCCACTCAGTGGGAGGAAACTCATGTGTGAAACTATAAACACAGCCAAATACACATGGCTGGAAAGGTCATAGATCTTAGAGAATAACCGAAAGCTATCACATTCCTAGACAAATCAAATGTGTTACTATGCACTAAATATGTATCATTATATTTACAGAGAATTATGCCAGTCACCAGTCATCAAAGAAGTTTCTTTTACAATAGACAAAGATGATTGCAACATAGCTCTACAACTGATCACGCACAGAGATTAAAGTGTCCATGAAATACCCAACTCTAAGTGACACATCTACAATGGAACCTAAGCCTCACAGAACATAGTAGAACAAAGGGTAGCGAGAATACTAAGGCATGTCTCTACTCTCATCAATAAAGCTCCCTTGTGCAACAGAGGGCAATGAACACAAAAGACCACAAATGTCTAAGCATAGAGAGTAAGAGTCTGCAGAGTGTGGGTCCTTGGATAGGATTTCTATCTTAAACTCCTACATTAAACCCACCCAAGGCTCAAAAACTACTGTGGAAGAGGAGGTAGAATGATTGTAATAACCAGAGGAAGAGGTGCATGACCACAGAGAAACAAACAGAATCTTACAGGCTCCGAGACCTTTCTCCTATGAACCTACAGCCATGATGTCAGCATGCACAAGATCCATGCAATCTCAAACACACAAAACCCAGACTAGAACTGGGAAAATGGGCAGCAGGCCCCAATCTTAGTCAAAGAACTATTGGCAGGTGATTATTGCTGGGTGAGGGAGAGCTAATCTTCTTTAAAGGAGGGACTCTAGATAGGCTGACTAGACCCCAGTAGATGAAGTTGCACTGGGGGGCATCTAGTAACACTATCTTGATTAGATAGGCCTTAACATAAATGACAGAATGTATGAAATCCAGGGACCATGGGAGGGTACAGATGGGGGATGGATTATAAAGGTGATTACAATGCTATATATGAAATACTTAAAAATTCAATAAAATATACAAAGAATTATCAAATTATGTTTTCAAATCTGCTTTTACTATTTTAACTATGCAAAGCTTGTCAACCACCTTCCTAATTTAAAAATATTTTTGTGAACTTTCACAGGTATACAATTTAAAGCTTCCCTGATTCTTTATATCTGTCTATTCCTTTATAATTCCTTACTCAGGCAAGGAAAATGATTGCTTTAGGGAAAAACACATGCACTCAACTCTCAAGTGTCAACTACTGAGATGGAAACCCAACAGTATTAGTCATGAATACCTGACCCTACCCCCTTCCCCCACCCCCCAGAATGTCGTTCCAGCATCATATCCTCTGTCATATTTTATTGCTCTGCCATTTTAATAAGATCAGCAAATGTAATTAAGCCTCATTTTTATTGATTAGTAACTTCTCAACTAAATGTTTTGCTTGCCATTAAACTCAGGCCTTCCAATGCAAAAGTTCAGTGCCATGTGAGCTGATTGGAGCTGTGTCCAATGAGTTGCATTAATATTAATTTGTGGTTAACTTTTACTTAATTTAAAAATCAGTCTCCTCTCTAGCAGACTGTGTTCATACCCAGATCAATTTGTATTAATTTTAGAAGTCAAATATCAAGGGACATTATGTCAAAACCATTAATGAAACCTTAATAGAAAACATCTATTGTATTCTATTCAAATCACTTCCTTCAATGAGATAATGCTATTAAGCAAAAGGAAATCTATTAAGTGTGGCTGTGTCACATTATTGGCTTATTGCCCTTGATTTCATTATCCACTCTCCAGGAACTTGGATATATTATCTCAGAATTATTTGTTTTATTTGATTGAATAACTGCTTGCATCAACATGCATGTTACCTCTTGAGGAAGCTCTAGTTTTTGTAAATGACCTAGTAATTTTAGGGAAATTCTTTAAAATATATATCAAATAGTTATGCTAAAATAGTTGTTATTCAAGAATTCTGTACTATTTTAGTTAATTTTATATAATTTTGTAATTTTGAAGTGCTTTATAGTTATCTATTTGTATTTTAAAATTTACTTATTTTTATTTTGTGTGTACAAGTGTTTTGCTTACATGTACATATGTAAGTGCAGCCATACATGCAAAGCCCATCGAGGCCAGAGGAGAGTAATAGAACCCCTGGAACTGGAGCTTCAGACTGCTATCAGTTGCAAAGTGGGTCCTGGGAACTGAATCCAGGTACTCTGGAAGAGCAGCCAGTTCTCTTAAAGACTGAATCATCTCTCCAACTCCTCTACTTATATTTTATCTCCTAACTGAAATATAGTTTAATAGACCCCAAGCTCATGGACTGAGATCTTTAAAGAATGTTTAAAGTGTCTTTCACTTTTATAATTTTTAAGGCCATTGTCTGTATTATATGTTTATAGCATGATCATATGTGCTGCTTTAGTTTGGAAATTTCTGTTTGCCCCTGAATATTTCTCATCCTGGTAGTTTAGGAAAAAAACATATTCTTTGTCACTTAATCCCTACATCCACATAGAATTTTCTTTGTGGATGCTCACATTGAGCTTTTTGTGTGTGCTTTTTCTTTCACAAAGAAACTGTAGACATTTCAATTACAGTGTTACCACACAATCTCATTCAAGATTAGC
This sequence comes from Nannospalax galili, assembly GCF_000622305.1. Lineage (NCBI taxonomy): Eukaryota > Metazoa > Chordata > Mammalia > Rodentia > Spalacidae > Nannospalax > Nannospalax galili. The sequence goes on along the minus strand of NW_008333887.1, from coordinate 962,973 downwards.
ATCCTTTTTCAAAGCTCAAAGCCCACATTCTTTTAGTTATTTCAAATGTTTTTTATATAATTTTTTTTAATTAGGACAAACTAATATTGTCCTCATCATTATCCTTCATAATGATGAAGTAAAATGAACAGACTTGTACAAAGGTCATATGCTGGTAAAAAGAAAAATAAGCCCAGGTATGGTGGGGGAGTGTTGAAATCCATAGAGACAGCACTGTTCTAGCCACAGGTTCCTGGTCCTAATAACAGTTCAGGTATAGGCTTCATCTTGTGAAGTGGGCCTAATTCCAACGAGAAAGTGCTTGGTTACTCCTATAACATTTGCGTCACTATTGTACCAGTGGGCATATCTTGCCAGGTCAGCTGTTATTATATCCCACCTGATTCACAGCTGGGTAAGATTGATGATTACTTTTCTCTTTTTGTACAATTCATTGCACCTTCCATTACTTCGAAGGTTAACTAGTAGAGATGAAGTTTCTAGGTCAGTACCAGTTTGATTTCCTCTTTTTTTTTTTTTTTTTTTTTTAAATGACTCATGCATGTATTATCTTTAACAGTATTGTCTTACTGACAAGTTTGGCCAAGTAACCTAGAGCAACGTGAATAGCCAGTATTGTTTGAGGGTCTGTGGGATCTCCCCTGTAAATAACTCCAAATGATGGAGTCCTTCCTGGCACTGGGAATCTTATTTGCTAGCCTGTGATATCTGGAAGGGGCATTGAGCTCCATTATAGAATAACTATAGACCAAATGTCTCCAGGATTCAGAATCGTCCCTGATTGAGACCTATCAGAATAGGCAATGTTATGGCAACATAATCCTCAAGATTCAACAG
>NW_008333887.1:939110-961754 GCF_000622305.1 Nannospalax galili | reverse complement strand
TCTATAAAGTCATCAGGTAGATTTCAATGGTAATGTTTTTCACATCTACTAATTATTAAGGAGCAAATTTTTATGTTTTGAAGAATTATTATTATTTTTTAATCATTATTTTTAAATTTTTAATAACTACCTGATTAGAAGAAACATTTCACTGCAGCTTTAACATATTTGGTAACACACTCCAGAGCAAGAGTACATCTCTTTCAAAAGTGGATGCAAGTTTCTAGGTTCACAGTTGAGTTAAAACAGTTATACAATATTGAACTCAGTATAAGCCCTGTAAGACATAAAATTGAATGAGTTTTTAACCTTTAAAAAAGATCTCCATTTCATTTTAGAATATATTGTTCCTTGCAGAAAGACTCATTGTTATTGCTACTAACACTGAGATGTTGGTGCATGCATCTCTAATCTGTGTATATCTGATTATTACTAGTCCTAATAGTTGCACTTGGATCCTTGGTGCCTTTGTATGTCTATAAATTAATCGGGTAGATTTCAATGGTAATGTTTATCAAATCTACTAATTAGCATGATGTAAATTTCCATGCTTCCTCCTCAAATATAATACATTTTTAAAAATCTGTTTATTTATTTTTTTATGTGTGTGTATCACACAGAATAGCCCAAACCATCTTATTCGACTATACACCCACTTCCCAGATGGTACCCTCCCATAGCCTCCCTCTCCCCACTAGAGCCCTTATACTCTGATATCTCTGCTACTGTCTGCTGTGTTATTGGCACCCCAGCCATTCCCCACTACTTGGCCTTCTGGTGAATCTAGTCAGCCTATCTAGAGGCCTTTGTTTTAGGAGTGTCAGCTGTTCCTCATCTAGCAGTAATCAGTTGTCAATATTCCTTTAGATAAGATTGGGGTCTGCTGTTCATTTTCCCAGTTCTATGCTGGGTTACTATCTGGGAGTCCCTTTGACCACCCTGGCCAACAACTCAAAAGAAGGTATCTCCTATCTGGCATTGTTGCTTGTTATATAGCCTTATATATGCATATGGACTCTTAAGAAATTATATTAGCTCCTTGAATCTTTGGTTATACTTTCTTTTTGGGTGTTTAAGGCCATACAGTTGGCCGAGATAAACAAATTTATTTTCACTCTTAAAGTCAGTTGGCCGAGATAAACAAATTTATTTTCACTCTTAAAGTCATTTGAGGACCTGTTCCTCAGGGGTCACATGGGCTTGGGAGGAGCCCCTGGCTCCTTTCTTTTACCAGTTCCACCTATATGAAGATAAGTCAAAGGTCCTGCTCAACCATGGTTGGCTTCGCTTGGAAGCATGGAGGAAATTATTCCTCTGTGTTGACCCTCCTCTTTATAGACTGGACACTAGTTCAAGTCCATCTGGTGGGGTCTCCTTGGCCTCCTTGATCAAGAAGACAGGTAACCCACCACCATTATAGGACATTTTGAGAGATGCTCATAGTCCCCTGGAACTAGTTGACCTAGGAGGGCAAGGAGCAAAAACTGTCCTTTATGTCCCTCTGACGAAGTTATTATAGGCCTCAAAGTATGTCTGTTAAATATCCAAAAAGGTTAGTCTATGTACAATTTGTCAGTATGTTGTTGGACTAATATGGTTCCCTCTGGTTTTTAAAACTATCTAGGCATTATTTATCTCTTGCACTCTCTCACCCCTCCATCAGAGTTTTCCCACTTAAGGTGCCCCCATTTTCCCCCTTTCTCCCTTAGTAATACCCTTCTCCTATGGTCCTACCTCTCTTGACCTCCGTCTTTCCCTTTATCCCTAGGTTCCTTGTATACCCTGCCCTCCCCCCCTCCCTTAAAGTAACCCAATTTTTATCAGTATCTCCCTTATTAAGGCCTCTTTCTTACTGTTCTTCTCTTTCAGGTTCTTTTCCTTTACCTCCCTGTTTCCTTTCCATTATCCTGGTTCCTGTAGTTATGTCTGGATACATACTCACTTATCAAGGTTTGGTTCTAGGATCCACATATGAGGGAGAACATATGTTGATTTTTTTTTCTGAGTCTGTGTTACTTCACTTAGTATAACAGTTTCTAGTTCCATCCATTTACCTGCAATTTTCATGATTTCGTCTTTACTGCTGAGTAATAGAACCACATTTTCATTATCCACTCGTCAATTGAGGGAGACTTAGGTTGCTCAACAGTTTTTTAACACATTTATTTACCATTCATGCAAAATATGTAATAAGTCAAAAAATTCTCAAGAATACCTTCTTATTTGTGAAGTCCACATTATGTGCTGTAGAAATTCCATTGGTATTTTGGTAAACTTCACAAGTTATAGAACCTTAGTTTTAATGCTTTTGCCTCAAAATGACTCTAGTTATTTCTGTTCACAGTGAGTTCTAACTCATACATGATGTTTAACAGCAAAGGGGTTAAGAAAAGCAGGTGTGTTATTACCATTAATGTTGTTGCTCCTCTACTGGGTGATATATGTCATTAAAGAAATTTTAAAATTCTGCTTGGAAGGTACTGTGACAATTCCGGGCCCTGGGGTGTGCTGTGACAATACTTCAACAATGCGCAATATCTTGGTTTGCTTTTGTCTGAGGTTTCCAGATCCCAGATTGTACTCATGTGTTTCTCTTCCTTTCTTCCTTTCCCTTCCTCCCTCCCTCCCTCCCTCCCTCCCTCCCTTCCTCTTTTCTTTCTGTCTTTCTTGGATAAATTGGAAGTGTGTTAAAGTTTTGCCCTCAGTGGTGTCTGAGTAGATCTGTCAATCTGCTTTCTGTGCCTGAAAGATTGTGGCCATGAGGGTTGGTTTAAGCTTTGAACACTCACACACTTGCTGTCTCATAATCTGGAAAGCCTTCTAGTCTTTATGTGGCTTTTCTTTCTACCCTACAGTCATCTCATCTATAACTTTATTAGAAGCAAAGACCTCCCCACTATTTCTTTAATTTCCTTCCTGCTTTCAAATGCCTTTTCCTTTTTAAATGTAGTGGTAGCTAATTTACAATTTAGGATTGTAAATACAATGTCCATGCCTGATTAAGTTTTTAATATCTAATTTATTACTAGTATTCTAAAATCAATCACAGGGCCCAGGCATTTTGCTATTTTCAGAACTAACTGCATTGATTCTTTAACTACTCCACTTGTGGATGACATAGCAAAAGCCAGATGAATGTCACTTCACATATTCCCTCTTTTGTATTCCCCAAGAGAAACCCCTAAAATATAAATCTGAGACCCATATAGAAAGATGAATGTTCCTCTTTCCTTTTGAGAGAACAGGCAACAGCTGTGTTCCCTCATGCTAACAAACCTCTCTTGGAAAGAGAAGGTCAATATCTTCAGTGTTTATCCTTTGGAGTACAAATAAACAACTTTAGCATTGAAATAGGATAAAGCAGTCACCCCTACAAAACACCCATGGCTCTAGGTTTCATCCTCCAGGAAAGATATCTGAACTCTCTAGGGAGGTAAGTCTTCCTTCCTGTTCACGATTCATTATATTTTCAGTTATCTTTCAAGTTCTAAGACTTGTCTTTAGTCCAGGTTTTAATACAGGTATTTCAAAGACCGCTTCCTGACAATACCATTAATCTAATTTTAGCCCTTAAACTTTCAGTCTTTGATATGTTTTGCTGACTGTTTTTCATTCAACTTCCTTTTTAAAACTTAACCAAAATAATAGCTTTTTATTGAAGAGACAATTCAGTTACAAATGTCAGAGCTATTTAGGTTTGCCAAGAAATAATACGAGAAAAGGTTTTGGGAATTATAGTTTAAATACTAAACATTATTTTATTTCTGCTGCACACTATACCACACTGGTGGTATTAACGTAGACCATCTTAATAAATATACTCTAGTTTAAAATATTTACTTTATTAATTTCACAGTAGTATTAATGTGTAAATCACTTCCTCATATTCTCAACTATTTAAATTCCTTTTGAGTATAAGAAATGGGGGCTGGAGAGATGGCTCAGTGTGTAAGAGCATTTGCTGCACAAACACAAGGATCAGGGTTCAGACCTGAGCATTCACAAAAAAGCCAGGCATGATCATGTACACTCCTGTAACACCAGTGCTATGAAGGACTGAGACAGAAGGAGTTTGCTGGAGAGCCAATCTAGCTACAGGTTCAATGAGAGACCCTGTCACAAAAAACAAGTTGGAGTGTGATAAAGCAGGCCACCTGACACCTTTCTGTGTCCTCCATGCATGTACCTTAGGGCTGATCCTCTCTGAACTTTGCATTTTTTTGGTAATTGGTAATGGTTCATATTTAATTGAAGAGTTTCTCACATTTATTGTTATATAATACAGTTTTCCATTGTCTGAGTTCTTACACACTTAAAATAAGAACTTTATTATTTTCAAGGTCTTTTTCATGCTAATAATCAAGGTGATGCTTGAAATTTTAAATCTACTGTTATTGAATAAGGAATCTTCTATGTGGATTGTGAAAGTTAAGACAGGAAAGTGAAAATAATCCTAGTTGTTTATATATGAAAAGAATTTAATATGAGGAACTGATTTTGAAGGTTCTCTGAACTAAAAATCCCGTGGACATGGGAAGTATTGCATAGATCATAACTATAGGCAGAAATATCCTTTGGGCTGTGGAGCAATGGGACGAACATGGGGATAGTCTGTGTTGGATATGAGTGGGAGGCACTTGAAGAGGTAGAATTCTACTTTGAAGGAACCATTCTGGCCTACCTGCTGCTGGCAGGATAACAGGGGTGAGCCAGGAAAGAAAGAGACACATCTGACAGTTGGACATTTTGCTTTCAAAGTTTTAATTAATTCTTTGAGAATTCCATGCAGTGTATTTAGATCACATTCTCCCTTCTCACAGTTTCTCCCAGCTCCACCTCCTTATTCATCCACTATCAAGTCCAATTTGTGCTGACCAAATACTCTTGAGAGTAGATCCAGCCCTAGCGTGTGGTTGACCTAACAGAGTCCACATCCTTAGAGAAAACTGACTCTTTCTCTCCTAGCAGCTATCATATACCAATATCTGCTTGGTTAGGGGTGGGAGTTTATGCTTACATTCCGTCTCTATGATAGGATTTTATCCAGGTTGAGCTTGAGCAGGTCTTGTGCATGCTGTCACAATTGCTGTGATTTCCTATGTGCCACTGCCCTGCTGTCTGGAAAACACTGTTTCCTTGTAGTTACCCACCACCTCTGGCTCTTACAATATTTCTGCCCCCTCTTCTGTGAAGATCCCTGAGCTTTGGGGAGAGGTGTGAAACAACTCACCCATTCAGGACTGAACAATCCGCAGACATTTTGCTGCATGTTGACCAGAGTGGATGTCTATGATAACTGTTTTTAATTCAGGAAGCTTCTCTACCTCCACACTAGATGGAACCCATACCTGGCACTGTTATGGAGACCAAGAACCTGTGACTAGAATGGTCATGGGCATTAAGGAGAAGTTCTTACTAATATTGTACTAAATGCACATAGTATTTAAATGACTCCTAACTACTTACTGCTACATACATGGTTTAGTGCACCTCTTAGCCAGTTTGGTTTTCACTGTGACTTCTCATGGTTTATGATAAGTCTGAAATGATTTAAATAAAAAGTTCTAGGACTGGAGAGCTGACTATTAATTCTATGTGGAGGACTATGGAGTCAATGATGCCACCAGGAACTGAAAGCAACCATAGAGGAGCAATCTCTTCTCTATCCTTTTGTCTTTACCACACATAGTCTTGTGGGAGACTTAGCCCAGTATAACCAGCTCATGAAGGACTGTCTGGGTATTCTCACCACTTCTGAAGTATTATTAGTTTGGTGTCTGATATGGTCGGTAGGAACATTAGAAAGATGGCTAGGATGAGTTCTCTGCTGCTTTATGTACAAAAGTTGCCACAGACGTTCTTTACCCATATCCCCCGAGCAGATTCTGGGAAGCCAAGGAAAGAGTCTGATGGTCGACAGTACAAAGTGTTAATCCTTTTTCACCTGTTTTCTGACACTCCATGTTTCATGAGTGTTAATGTGGGCTACAGAGAGTTTCACGTACTGTTCACATTGTGAGTGTTTTTCTTTTAAAGGATTTTGTAGATGTGCATATTGCTTGTTGAGCATATTCCTCCTTGCATCCCCCTGCCCTCGCTCTCTCACCCTGTCTCCTCTCATCAGTCACTGTCCTCCTAGAGAGTTTTATGTCCACTTTCATGTCATATAAGCATATCTAGTCTATGTAATCATATAAAATGTAGGAATCACAAATGAGAGAAAAGTTACATTTGCCTGATATTGGCTTATTTTGCAAACACGATTATCTCCAGTTGCATTCACTTTTCTACAAGAGACATAGATTCGTTTTTATGGCTTAAAAATTCTATGTGTATATTCTATATTTTTTTTATCCATTCATCTTTTGTTGAACACTAAGGTTAGTTCCATAATTTAGCTGTTGTGAGTCATGTTGCAATAAATTTGATATCCAAGTATCTCTATGATATGTTCATCTGGAGTCTTTTGGGTAAATACTCAGGAGCATCACAGTTGGGTTATATGGAAGATATATTTTTAGTTTCTCTGAGAATTCTCCATACTGACTTCCAGCGTCACTGACTGTTCTAGTTTACATTCCCATCAGCAGTTTCTGAGGGTTTCATTTTGTCCACATCAAAGACTATCAATGTTATTTCTTTTATGGAGCCACAGCTGAATGGAACTTGCTTTGGAGAGCAGGCTGGCTTCAGTCTCACAGAGAACCACTTGCCTCTGCCTCCCAAGCTCAGGGATTAAAGGATGCACCCCCATGCCCAGTTACGCTGTTATTTTCAATGACTGCCATTAGGATTGGAGTAAGATGAATTCTCAGTGTAGATTTTTAATTGTTTTTGCTTTGCATGTCTCTAATAGTGAAGTTAAATATTTTTGTGTTTATTGACCATTTATATTTCATCTTTTGAAAGCTGTTCATTTTATTAGCCCATCTTATTACTTATCAAGGAAGTTTCTAAATAGAACTGTGTTGCTATATAGTTCACTGCCTTTTGGTTCAGAGATATAATACAGAACACTCTATGGAAGTCTGAGTTTGTTTAACTCCTCAGTCAACTGATTACTGGAACTCTTCACAAGGACATAGATGCCGCCTGATGGAAAAAAAGTAGCACAGAAGGATCGTATGTCATATGAACCTCAGCCATCTCTCACATAATTAGCTTAATACCTTCTGTCTTGTTTTGAGCTTCATGTCTTCCACATCATTATATTTGAGTATAAATTCTTATTTTATCTGTCTCATCTGATGGTGGGGCATATCAGGAATGTTTCACAAGCATTGCCATGATGTTTGTGGGCAGGAATTGAATTGGTCCTGTTAGCAAACAAGGTGTTTCTAAAAGAACATTTTTCTGTGTAAGGACCATGGAACAGTGCCTTTACTCCTTTTGAGTCTGCCCTGCTTTAGCCTATTGAGGACTGCCAAATCTTGACATGTTTGTTTAGACACTCAAATATTGTTAGGTCTGTGATGTAGCTAGGTTCGAGTAGCAGAGCTCCTTGCATGAAAGCCTAGGCCAATTACAGTTTCTTCTCTTACTCCAGATCCCCTCAAAACTGTTAACTACTACATAAATACATAAATTAAGTTCTAGAGTCTTTGGTCACTTAATATTACAAAAATACTTCTAGGAGCTAGGAAGTGACTCAGTCAGTAAAGCACTTGGCTGGCCAGCCTGATGACTATTCAGATACCCAGAACTCATGTAAAAGCAGAATACAGTAGTCTAAGAATCTGTAATTTCCATATGCCTCTTTTGGAAGGCAGAAGGCGGAGACAGGAGCCTCTCCAGAAGCCCCAGGCACAGCTAGCTGGGGATACACAGAAATCACCGAGATATACTGTATCTGGAAGACAAGATGGAAGACAAGAACCTACACCTGAGGTTGTCAACTGACTTCCACATGTGCACTCACACACAATGCACAATACTGCTTCCAAAGCAAGTTGTAACTGGTGTGCTCACACTGTTGGATTTATAATGGGACTTAGCCATTTGCCTTGATTTATCTATTTTCCTGTGGTGCCTACTCCCTGTAAATTTCCCAGGCTTGTGACAGAGCTTACATTCACTATCATGGCAGGGAAAAGAAGCTCTGTGCTACAGAATCTACCTGAGCTTGTTTTCATGATATCTTTTATTCTACTGTGGGTAGTCACAGTAACCACTGTAAGGATTCTGTCACTTGCTGTGCAAATGGTGACCTGGAGGGGCTTCAGAGAAGAGTCCGAAGAAGACTGAGACTAAGGCACATGAGTTGGAGGAGATAATTCATGAAACTGGTTTGATGTTCAACTGTCTAGTACTGGCACTGCCTATGGATTCTGCAGCTAACCACTGCAAGGGTACAATAAAGATGGTTCTTAAAGAGCTGAAAGGGATTGGAGATGGGTACCAGTTGCTGGGTGAGATGAGAAGACATTGCTGAGATGGTGCTGAGATGATAACAAGCACACAGAGACAGGGAAACTTTTTCACTTTTCTAGCAACCTGTTTGACTGCCACATTTGTCAGACTCTTACAGAAACCAGCTGACAAATAAATGCCAGCTAGAAATAAAATTTGCAGAGATATAGCTCAGAATCAAAAAAGAGAGCAGAGAAAGATAGAGAATTGGGGCGGAGGCAATAGCTACCAAACCAGAATATTTACCTTTAGTCTATTTATAGGTGTCTGCTCCCAATATGCATTTTCTCACTTTGTAAATAAATTATAGATTCCTTAGCTAAATTAACCTCTGTGGAACTTCAGTTGTTTTGAAAGGGTTTCCTTTGTAAACACTGATCCTGAATTATTTTTTTTTTATACTCTTTTTACAGGCTTTGTTTTCAGTCTATTTCTTTTTTTTTTTTTTTTTATGGCTTGTTTTTTTTTTTTTTTTTATGGCTTGTTTTTTTTTTTTTTTTTATGGCTTGTTTTTTTTTTTTTTTTTATGGCTTGTTTTTTTTTTTTTTTTTGGTCTTTTAAGACAGAATCTCTTTGTAGCCCTGGCTGTCCTGGAACTCACTATGTAGACCAGGCTGGCCTTGAACTCACAGAGATCAGCCTGCCTCTGCCTCCTGAGTGCTGGGATTAAAGGTGTGTGCCACCACGCCCAGCTTTAGTCTATTTTTTAAAGAGAGACATTATACCCAGAGTAAATGTGTGTGTGTTTACACTTTCAAACAGTTTCTCTATCACCATTTTGTCGCTGTTGTGAATATGAAAATTTTACACTTGCTGATCTCCAGATTTCTGGGTGGGTCAGATTTAGAAATTCTCTCACTACCACTTTAAAATCTTTTCCTTGCTCCAAATGGAGTATCTATCTAATCTTGTGATGTTCCACTGGGATGAATTTTCTCTAAATTTCCAACATGATGGTTTTGATTGGATCATTTTAAGAAAGTCTAGTAATAATCTAATAATCATCTTGGTAACATCTACAGTCACAGCCCTGAAGGCTGAGCATTTTTAGCTCAGTGCTGATGCTCAGAAACTGAAATAATTGTGAATGTAGAGATGTACTGGTCCCATCTTCCTTACAAATTTAATGCAGGCTCCAAGATATTGTATCCTTGAAACTTACCTTCAACTTTATGCTCAACTGCTTAGAGTGAGAAACACATTTTGAAAATCCCCAAGGCCTGAATTAACTTTGTTTTGTTTGAATCTACCAATTCTATCTTGAGCTTACAACTTTCTTGTATTATCTTGCTCTTTAAAATTTGAAACAAGCAGGTACTATTAGGTTCATTTAATCCTATTAGTCATCAGCCCAGCACAACAAATTCTTTAAGTACATAGTCTCTCTCAACTTACCAACTCATCGATTTTGGCAAGTGTTCTGCCATTGCTTAACTTAATCTATGACTCAGTGCTCTCTAGGAATGGTTTCATTACCACCTTCTCTCTGATGACTAAGTAAAGGCCATATAATTAAGTTTTTCTAACTGCAGTATGCCCTGTTTCTTATAAAAAGTATTTATTAGTCAGGTCTACTTATTCTCTGAGATACTAACTAATAAATCTCCAAATCTTGGTAGCAAAATATTTTGTTTCTTGATTTTGTTTTGTTTTGCTTTTATTGAATTTTTGTGTATTTCATACAGAGCATCTCAAACAATCTTAATCATCTTTATACCCTCGTTCCCACTAGCACTCTCCCATAGCCCCCTCACTGGTGCCCATATACTCTGTTAGCCCTGTTATGGCCCACTGTGTAAAGTCAATATCCCCAGACGCTCCCCAGTCCAAGTCCATCCACTGAGGTCTAGTCAGCCTATCTAGAGTCCCTTGTTTAAGAAGATCAGCTCTTCTTTACCTAGCAGCAATCAGTTGACAATATTTCTTCAGATAAGTTTGGGGTCTGTTGTTCATTTTCCCAGTTCTATGCTGGGTTTTTGTCTGCTAGAGTTTGCACGGGACTTGTGTATGCTGACCATCATTGCCATAGAATCATATGAGCAGGTTCCCAGGAGCTTATAGAACTCTGTTTCCATATGGTCCTGCACCTCCTCCCTGGCTCTTAAAATCTTTCTGCTCCCTCTTCCACGATGGTCCCTGAGCCATGGGTGGATGAAGTCTAATAAAGGAGTCCTGTCCAAGGACCAGGATTCAATAGCCTCTTGATCTCTATGCTTTGGCCATTTGTGACCTTTTGTGTTCTTGGCACTGCATGAGGGAGCTTCCTTAATGAGAGATGAGAGATTCATTAGTGTCCTCTTCTTTTCTATGTTCCATGAGCCTTAGGTGCAGAGGTTGCATTATAGATGTGTCACTTGCACTGTAGATGTGGCAATTCATAGACAATATTCAGATGTGACCAGTTGTGGTACTTGGTAATAGTCTTTGGTGCAGAATGAGGTTCTTTGATGAGTGGTGACTGGGATATTTGTCTGTAAATATAAGGATATATGTTTTGCACATAGTAAGAAATCACATTATTCTAGGGATGTGACAGTCTTGGGGTTTTCTCGAAGATCTATGACCTCTCCAGCAATGTGTATTTGGTTATGTTTACAGTAACACACTTGAGTTTCCTCCAACTGAGTGGACTTTTAGTCCAATTAGGTAGCTGTTGATTGCCCCCAAGATAAAAGTGCCACTACTGCACCAGTGTCGTATCCTGTGCTGGCCATTGATGTGGTTATTTGGTCTTGAAGCTGCTGTTGGACCATCGATTGATTTTTTTTTTTTCACTTCTAATGGCTCTCTTCCAAAGAGTTGCCCAGTGATTTAGACAGATGTCTTTTAGACATACTGTGTGGTGGTAGAGGGAGGTGCAAGCTCACATAGTGGTTCTTAAATGCACCAATATGTATCACATCTAATTACCACTCATTATGTGTAACTGCTTATATGATCTGGCCTGACTAAAATGATACTAGGATAAACAAGAGACTATATGAAACACAGAGGGACCTGTGACAGGTTGTAAATGCATGGGCTCAAATGAAAATTTATGGTCGTGATCATTTGTAAATAAATGGTACTTAGATTCCCCAGTATACTGTCAGGTCAAAAAAAATGTTCCATTTCTGAAATTATACTATTGAAAATGTGTTAAACTTTTTGCTTATAGATACCTGCATACTAATTAATCTTCTTAGATATATTCATCATAATGGAATTTCAAGACAAAAGACATCTTATTTCCTGACACTATGTGGAACAGTATACCATGCTAGCTATATGTTTTAATATATTTAATAATATGAGAGTTATGCAGCATTTTATTGTGTTTTATTTGCCTTTCTTTAATTATAAGTATGTTTAAATCTCTGCAGTAATGCTGGTTTGCCTTTGGAGTTCATTTTTGTTAATTTCTATTCATGGTTTTTGCTTAAGTTTTTGCCTTCAAATAAGAATCATTGTTAGATTTTTGCCTTGTCTTATTTCATAACCCCATGATGCCATAAGGAAAGAATATTTCTTTACAGCCATCACCTTCTGTCCTTTATGTCTCTACATTATGAGCAGTTGGAGACATTGGTTCTGAAAATGATCATTATGATTCTGTCTCAGAGTCTGTCCTCAGCCTCTTTTTCCCAAATGGGTGAGAAAAAATTATCTCACAAGTTGTCCATGGTCATAAAGTCTAGTGCAGATGTAATGCATTATAAGGTGAAATAATCCTGTGCTCTGTATGGTATGTTAAGATTTTGTTCATTTACAGTTAGTATTTTCTTAGTGAAATTTAAAGACCAAAATAAATCTAAACTATGTCATTCATCGATCTATGTTTTTGAACAATATTACATTAAGTGTTCTTCCATATATACAATGTATTTAACACAAACAAAGGCCTATTATCTTTTATTATTTTAGTTAAATAGTATCTATATTTAACGTTTACGTATCAAATATGAGAATGACGTTTGAGACCAACCCTAACCATCAGCAACGCAAGAAAATACAAGTAAAAATATAGAGTATAATGAACATGTTTGACAACAGAGTATTTTCTTCTTTACAAAAGTAACTTTTTTTAATGAACTCAGAAATAAAATCTATCACTCAGCTAGATTAAGGTAGCCACTCAAACAAATACTCTCCCATTCTTACACTGTGCCTATATTTTCTTACTATAATCTAATTGGAATTAAGGCTTTCTCAGTGGTAGAGAATTTATATGTGGTGCTGTAAACATAGCCAAATACACATGGTTGGAGAGGTCATAGATCCTAGAAAAAAACCTACATTTGCTACGTTCCTAGTCCAATATAATTTCTCACTGTAGTGTAAATATGCATCCCTATATTTACAGAGAAGTGTACCTCACCCGTCATCAAAGAAGCTTCTTTTTGAAATAGATGGAGGGGATTACAGAGTCACACAACTGATCAAACACAGATAGTAAGTGACTGTGAGATGCTTAGCCCTAGGTGACACATCTTCAATGAAACTTCTACATATAAGATGAATGCATCTCCCAACTCTCACCAGAGAAATTTCCTTATACAATAGATGGTGATTAACATAGAAACCCACAACTGCACGATGTGCAGGAAACAAGAGGCTACAGAGTGCTTATCCCTGAATAGGATACCTTTCTCAAACTTCTGCCTCTGAAGGCTCAGAGATGATTGTAAAAGGGGGGTTGGAAGATTGTAAGAGCCAGAGGTGGTGAATGACCATAAGGAGACAGTTTTCCAGATACCTGGTTGATTACACATATGAGCTACCAGAAGTGGTTACAGCATGCACAAATCTCATGCAAGCTCAGACCAGACAAAATCCCATCATAGATATGGGGAAGTGGGTAAGAAATCCCACCAAAACCTAAGGACCTTCTGGCTATTGATGGCTGCTGGGAGGAGGAAAGACAGTCTCTTACAGCGATGGGACTCTTAGTTAACAAGGTTCCAGTGGATGGACCCAAACTGAAGAAACTTTGGAGACACAAATCAGACTCTATAGGCTGTCTATCTATTTATCTATCATCTATCTATCTATCTATCTATCTATCTATCTATCTATCTATCACCTATCTATCTATTATCTACCTACCTATCTATCTATCATCTATCTATCTATTTTCTGTCTAATAGAGTATATTAAATTGGGTAGGCATCAGTAAGTAGAGACATGAAAAGAGGGGGATCTAAATACTATGAAATTATATTGTATGAAAATCACAAAATTCATTTTAAAAGCTGCAAAAGAGAAAAAAAGTTCAAAAATGAAAAAACTATAATAAAATAATAAATAATAAAAAATAGCATGTTCTGCTATAAATGTTTTTATGTTTTCAAGAGAGAATTTAACTTCACCAGATCAGTTTGCTGAAGCACCGGGAAGGTGCACCACATTGTATTAGAAAAGAGGCAATAAGGAGATGACTAGTGACTTAGTAAAGGCACTGTGTCAGTGTTCCATTCCAACAGAGAACTCTGGGGATAAGTCATGTCTGTTTCTTTTAAAATCATGAGACTTTCTGCTCACTGATGGGATAGCGAGGAAAGCAGAGTGGCTGGTGTTAGGCACCAGTCACACATACACAGACTCTCCTACTAGCCTTATTTTTCTAAAGCACCTGCTGTGTCTTCCTAACTCAAAGTATATTTGAGTTTCTGCCTTATGGCTCGTTTTAATGCACACATCGTTCTGAGGAGAAAATTTTTCTCATTATGTTTTCAATGTGGTCACACATGTACTTATTTCTATTATTTAACAATAATACAGATTTAAATTCTTTGCAAAGCCAAAGAAGAAATGTACTTGAGTGTCACTTCCTTGTTTGTATTTAATTCACATTAATGTAAAGGTCAATTGAATTCTGTTATAAATTCCTTGAAAGACTGCATTTTATCAATTCAAGTGAGTAGACATGGGTTTTCTACGGTTCATTTAGGTACCTCAATTTCAAATATTAGCAAGTGGATAGTCTCATCCATCTCTTTTTCCATACTCTTGAAAAAATGTCCATGATACTTCTGCAAAATGGCTTTTCCTCATAACATAGATTTGTCTCCCTTATGTATTATTCTTATTTTTTCCAGACCTAATTTTGATATATTTCTTTGTGTGTTTGCACACATATGCTGTTATTTCACCACATACTTTTTAACAAAGTATATCACATACTAAATTGGACAGCTTTTTATTTAGGGAAAATGACATTGTTGTGCGGTGCATTATAAAAACATATTTTGAAGGAAAAGTTTGTGTAAGTCACCTTGAGAAAAATTATATGATTCTTTATTCTGTGAAAAGAACACATGTTAATTAGATAGATTTTAAGATATTTCAGGGATTGTGTGATTCCTGTGTATAAGCAGTTAATCATGGAAAAGCATCCTTGTTAGATTCAGAGGCATATACATTCTTACCGAGGATGTTGTTATCCCCTTTTCTTATAAGAGATGATATATTCTTGGGTAAGATGTATAGGGTAGAAATTAAAGATTTAAAATTTATGTTGAGCAAAGCAGGTAATTGATAATTTAAATAAGGAAATGAGAAAAGGACATATTTGTTAATTCAGGTTCATAGACTCAAGGCATTTTATACACTTAAAAGTCTACAAGGATTATTAGTTTTGGAAAAAAGCATTATGGATAAAGTGGCAAGAACAAAGATTCTGGAAATACAGCAGCCCACCTGTGTTACCTCTTTCCAATGTAAACTGCAATCCACTCATTAGCATAGTTTCCAGAACTGCCAAGCGTGTTGGGCTTATATGGAAGGCAGCCCTCTTATTACAAAAGGTTTGTGATTAGGGGAGGATGATGGCTCAAATTTTGCTTTTCTTTTGATCCTAACTAATAGGTAATAACAAAGGAAAACTCTAAGGAAGAATAAAAAATTGGTGGTTCTTGGGGAAAAGTTACTGTCTTGTGTAGAGCCACTGACCCTTGGAAGAAAGGCAGCTCTGACTTGCATGAGTGATCATGAGAGAAGAACTTAGTAATCTTTTTGGAGTATAAGGATGTACATAGCACAAACATTGATGGCTTTAACCATAAGACAGGAGACCACAGATTTTCAGCTCAAGGGACAGAAGAGGTCCATTTCCAGTTTCACTATAGTAAAACTGTAATTTACTAGCTGTCAAATTGCAAATTTCTGGAGACACAGAAGCTGGGAGGTTAAGAGGGGGAAGAAAGAAAGTAAATAATGAAGCGCTGTGTTTGTGTGTGTGTGTGTGTGTGTGTGTGTGTGTGTACGTGTGTGTGTTTCTTTCTTATCCTGTAGAGAGGAAAATACTCATGTATCAAATGTAAAGCACAGACCTAGAGAGATGGCTCCGTGGTTAAGAGCACTTGCTACTCTTGCACAGGACCCAGGTTTGGTTCTCAGCACCCACATCAGGCAGCTCATGTCTGTAATTCCAGTCCAAGAGCTCCAACATCCTCTTCTGGCATTAGTGAGCACATACATGCAGGCATACACACGTTCACATAAGATAAAAATAAATTTAAAAGTTTTGAAGAAACTGCAAAGCATTGTGACAATTTGGCAACCTTAATGGAGTAGATCCCCATGTATATAAAAGGAAAGAAAGCACCTAGGAATACTGACTCTTGTTGAAACAAGAATGGTGAAAAAGGCAATAGCAATTTCAACTCAGAAGAATTAGGCATATAAAGATGTATGAATATATTAAGGACTAATTTAGAAACAATTGATGTGAATAAATAGGACCTCTATTTTTTGTATATGAAAATTCTTCTTACTTTTGAGAATTTCGTACATGAACACTGTCTTTGCATCATTTCCTTCCACCCCAGGTTCCCACCTGCTCCTTCCATGTCCTCTCATTCCTGCTCAATTTCTTGTCCCCTTCTTTGATTATTACTGCTATATATACATACATTCATAAATATTTATATAATACACTGAGTCCATTTAGGGGTGTTCGTGTGCACCTGTCTTTTGGGATGCTCATTTAGGATTCGTTATCCTCTCAGGGAGCTAGTCTCTGAAAAAACTGATTCTCCCTACCTCAACATCCATTAATTGCTCGTAGCTCTTCATCTTGATGTGGGACTCCATGACATTCCCCCTATTCACCTTGTCATGTCAAATGGTTTTGTCATCATGCAGATCTCATTAGACTCCCATACTGTGGAGATTTCGCTGGTGCATCTTCCTTATCTTGTCTAGAATGCATTAACTGTCAACTGGATTTGTCATCACACAGGTCTTATTAGGCTACCATACTGTGGAGATTTCACTGGTGTAGCTTCCTTGTATTATCTAGAATGCATTAACTGTCAACTGGATTTGTCACCACACAGGTCTTATTAGGCTACCATACTGTGGAGATTTCACTGGTGAAGCTTCCTTGTATTATCTAGAATGCATTAACTGTCAGCAGGTGTATTGCTCCTATTCTACACTATTCTGTGAGCCTTCGGTGTAGAGGTTGTATTGTAGTTGTGTCACTTAGAGTTGGACATGTCACAGTCAATTAATCTCTGCATTTAACCATGTAGAACTTTGTAACAGTCTCCATCTTTTGCAAAAAGAAGCTTCTTTGATGGGAAGAATACTTGTCTGTAAATATTAAGATATGTACTTAGAATACAGTAAAACTTACATTGGTCTAAGGAATGGCAGAAGTAAGTTTTTCTCTAGGCTCTATGACCTTTCCAACCTTGTTTAAGGTACTACACATGATTTCACTCCCCATGAGTGGGCCTTAAATTCAATTAGACAGCTGTTGATTATCTCCAAGATAAATGTACCACTACTGAACCAACAGGGATAGTATGCTGGACTGGTCATTGTTGCTGTTCACAGAGTCTCCAGCTAGGTAGGATAGTTGATTGGTTTTCTTCTTTGACAACTTTCACAGTATCTTCTGATTCAATGAGAGCTAGTCTTCAGGGAGGAGGATTCCTGATCTGTTCCAGCTCAATTATTCCATATCTTGTGTCAGAAGTATGTTTGTCTTAAGCTGTGGCATACTTGAGCAGACACTCACACACACACAATAAATACATGTAAAAATATGAAAGTATGTTATTATTGCAGTTAGCAAGAGGTTGTTTGTAAAGCAATTTGCCCAGTGATTATCATATAGAAAATTAATAGATAAAAGGCACAATTTTATAAATCAAAAAACATGTATTTGAATATGTGATTATCAATCACAAATATTATCAGAAACTCAAGAAATGAATCAATAAGAACTACATTTATTTAAAATGAGAATTTTGAACAAAGGAAATGGCATAATTCTGCATAGTGGCAGTAAGTATCATTGTCAAAAGTATGCACATTTGTACAGCTCTGTATAGGTTTGCAAATTTCTGGTACAATAAAAAAAGTTATGTTTTTTTTTTTTTGGTACTTCTCAAGAGCTTGGAATATTGGGATAAACTAAAACAAGAAGAAAATTTTAAGGAAAGAAGCAGCATAAAAAATTGCAGGCAGGACCTAGAGAGATGACTCAGCAGTTAAAAGCACTGGTTGTTCTTACAGAAGACATTTCTAGCTTCCACATGGTGACTTACAACTGCCCTTAATTCCATTTCAAGGGGATCCAGTGCTTTTTCTCGCCTCTTCAGGCATTGAATGCACAGGTGCACTTACATACATGCAGGTAAAACACTCATACACATAAAAATAACAAAAATAAATCAATTAAAAAAATTTTCAGGCAGCAAATAGATATTTACAGCTAAGGAGGCAATTAATGAAAACATATATTATCAGAATAAAAATGGAAATAAAACTAAGAAAAATGGGGGCAACTATGGGAGGGTGCCAGTGGGGATGGGGGGTATAAAGATGATTACGATACACAAACATTCAATAAAAAAGCTAAGAAAAATGATGAAATCTTTCTGTACAGATAAGACAACACAAGCAAGACAAAGGAAAGAAAGAAAATGAAAAAAAGAAAGGAAGAAGAAAGAATGAAAGAAAGAAGAAAATTAAACAAATAATAAAATTATATCTAAGTTTGTTTGGCTTAAAAGAATATGGTGAGAAAATTGAAACAAATCAGATAGTTATGTTAGTACAAAAGAAAGTTTGAAAATTTTACTTCCTTATAAATCTCTTTAATACACAAAAATAAGACATTTTTTCTTTGTAAAGGCAGACACAGGGATTTAGTGAATGTACTGATTTTCCATAGCAGGATCAAGAGAACTAGTTAACAGATATGGCTTGGGCACTGAGCAAGGAGGGTGCTGTATAGAGGAGTTGGGCAGGTACCTGCCAGCATCTGGTCTCCCTGCAACATTCATATAAACCCTGAGATCCAGTAAAGCAATCTTCAAGTGCTTTCCTCATCAAAGAAGCAGAGGAAACAAAACATTCACAAAGCCATATCTGTTAGATAAGGTAAGCTTAAGAAATTCATCAATGGTAGGAGGGAAATGTACTTGAAATGGAGAGTCACTGACATCTGTGAGAGACTCATTTTAGGTGCCAACCATGGCTAGCTGGAGAAAAGATGAGGAACGACATTAAAAGTGAGCACTTTTGTGAATTTAAGAGGATTTGAAACATGCAGGATAGGTGAGCAGATGTTTACTCTGTGACCGCTGGAAAGCTGAGTCCTGAGACTTGGAAAAGTAACCAGTTAGAAATTCAGCAGCTACAGTCTGAACACCGCAGATCTAAATTTCCCCACCATCTAAAACTGAGTGTTGGCCTGATGCCCCACATAGAAAATTCCATTCTACAGAATTTCATCTTATAATCAAATTTATTTAAAATATTGTACATGGGGATGGAGAGATGACTGAACAATTACAAGCTCTTACTCTTCTCCCAGAGGACTGGATTCTGTTCCCAACTCTTATATGGTGGCTCACAACATCCTTTCATTGCAGTTTCAGGGATTATTGTGTCTTCCTCTGGTCTCTGTAGGCTCCAGTAATATGTGATGCAAATAAATTCATGCAGGCTTATACATGTACATAAGTTTTAAGAATTTAATAGGTCTTAAAAATAAAATGTTGTACAAAGCTGCTTTCAGGTGACATGCATAAATACATAGGAGATGTAAATAGATTGTGTATTTAAGTTTGAGTATATTACCAAGGTATCTCATTATGTATGTGCACACATTCCAAAATCCTAAAAAGTCTAAATTCAAAACATAAAAAGATATTCAATTTGTACCACTATTTGACTTTTTTTCTAATAGAGTCTTTGTCCATCACTCAGGCATCAACAATACCAAACGTCTCCCAAGCCTACATGGAGTCCATAGCAACTTTCCTTCTGTGTTTTTAGATCATTTTTTTCCTCTTTTGCTCTCACTTAATTTGGAAACATTTTGGCTATTGTTGAAGCTCAAAGGAAACTCTGTTCTAGAGTTCATCTCAAGTACTGAGTGTCCATAGGTGCTGTCAGGTCATTGCTGGACTGTTGAGATGCCACAGGGCACTTGCTTTAATCAATAGTTAATCCTTTTAGGCTTGATCATAAAAATCCCTATGTGTTGTTTGATTTAATCTTCACATATTGGGTATCATATATAAGCTACAGAATTACAATTTTAAAAGGTAACAACTCAAAAGAAAGAAAGAGGAAGGAAGGAAGGAGAGAGAAAAAAGAGAGGAAGGAAGGAAGGAAGGAAGGAAGGAAGGAAGGAAGGAAGGTTGGTTGGGTTAATTGATACAGAATATTTTCTTAGGGTGTGATATGTTACTTTCCATAAGTAAGAGGGAACCTAAAGCATGATGACTGCCCAAGTTTCAATCTTCCTTGCTGATACTGAAATACGAGAAGTATTTTGCTGAATAAAACATTGTCGAACCAAAAGCCAAAGCATGGAAAGGACATTGTAAGGACAGTTAATCCTGAAGGACAGAAACATGTGAGAAGGCAGAAAATTACTGCTTAGAAAAATATAAAATGTGACTCCCCTCATCAATGAGAAAATGCTACATTTGAGTTATTGTGATATATTTGCAAAGCAACAGCTGCTCTCGATTAATAGCAACCATTTACTGAATGACTACTGCGAACCTGTCCTTGGTCTCATATTTTGGTAAGGGATATTTTGTTTAGTCTTCCCAGTACCTTTGGTAGGCAGGTGCTTTTAGAAGAACTAAATAAAGCAAAGGCTTCACATCTGCTGCCTTTCACCCCTAGCTGAGGGTGAGAGTCCCAGAAGCTCGGGGTCCAAAGGAGCAGTCTAGCCAAAATGAAAGATACAGGGAAGAGAGGACACCATGACACTGAATGCCCGGCTGTGCTACTTCAAAAGCCTTTTAAAGGCTTTTAAAGCCAACTACTGAAGATCATGGAGAAAATGTGTAAATTATAGCTATGAAGAAAGTTCTTTGATTTTATTAAAAAGGAATGAGAAATGAATACTTTCCAAACATAGACTCTTTCCAGTAGTAAAAATGTATAAATGTTTGAATATGCAATTAGCTCTACAGAAAGTCCCTAAAAGTAAGACGCATTGTGTAATAAAGTGGGATAAAATAGACCATAACAAAGCATAAAGAAAAGTTCTGGATTGGGCTAGTTAGAAGTTATTCTGTAGTGTTTGAAGGAACTCTACTGATCTTTGTTGGAGAAACATTAACCTGTATTTATGTAAATAACTTTAGCAACTTGCAAGGATAAAATGAATTCTGGACATGGGACAAATGTAAGAAGATATTAACAGCAGTAAACAAAGTAATTTTAATCCTCTTCTTTAATGAAATATAAAATACAACATTTGACTAAATATTGCAACACTATTTTGCTTTTCAATTAGCTCTGATTCACCTTTTTGTCCCATTTCGATTTACCTTCTTTCCCATTCTTGATTTCTTTTTTTACATTTTTAATGCACTTTTGTAATTTCATACAACAGTTCTTAATCAGATTTAGATCCCGTCCCTCATCCATATCTCTCCTATCCCCCCACCAAACTTCATGTATTCTGCCATACATGTTAAGACCTATTCATTCAGGCATCTGTACCCAAATGTCCTTCAGTGTAAATGTGTCCACTGGAGTCTAGTCAGCCCATCTAGTGATAATATATAAGTCATCTGATGTCCCTTTAAAAGGATCAATAAAGTTGGAGCTCTCTCTCTCTCTCTGTGTGTGTGTGTGTTTGTACGTATGTACATGTATGGAGTTGAAGACTAGGTCTCTCAATCAAACTGCACTATCTAGGTTCAGAAATTTGTTAATTACTTCCCTTTGTGAGCCATAGTTTGACTCCCTGACACAGGAGTGAACTTATTACTATTATTCTGCTAAATGGACATAGCATTAAACTGACTCCTAATGACTTATCATTATACTCATAGATTAGTGCATCTCTCAGCCCTCATCAGAGAAGCTTCTTTTGGAAGTAGATGGTGATTTACACAGAGACCCACAACTGGTCAACATGCAGAGAGAATAAGAGACTACAAAATGCTCAGTCCTGAATGAGTCCTCTGTCTTACACTTCCTCCTCCCAGGACTCAGGAATCACTGTGGAAGAGGGGGCTGAAAGATTGTTAGACCAAGGTGGTAGATGAATACAAAGAAACCAGTGCTGTCAGCAAGAACAGGACAGGGACATATACAAACTCACAGTGCTTGTGACAGCATGCACAAGACCTGTGTGAACTTAGCCAGAAAAATTCCCAGCACGGAGAAGGAAGGTGGTCACAATGTCTCATCCCTAGCTAAGGATCTATTGGCAATTCATAATAACTGCTGGGAGAGGGAGAGTCAGTAGGTGGACCTGCTCTAGTAGATGGCCACAATCCCAAGAGTAGCACATGTTGGAATCCATGAGTTCAGATAAAAAAAAAAAAAAGATATGAGTTGGATGGGTAGGGAATGGTGAGGGAGAGTGGACCTGGGGAGGAGTGTGGAAGGAGGGGTGAATAGAATAAAGACACCTTGAATGAAATTCTCAAAGAGTTAATGAAAAAGGAAGAAGAAAAAATGGTGATAAAACAATTTAGGTTTACTGATTATTCTAAAGATTCGATGAGATAATTTTTTAAAACATTAACCACAGACTCTACCAGTGTAGGAATTTGTTCACATACCATGCATACTGAGAGGGTATCCTTTAATTTAACAGCTTGGGATCAGAAACATTTCAGAATTATTTAACCTCTTTGTCTATATTTAACAACTTATTTTGGGGATGGAACCCAAGACATACAAAATGCACTTAAGGACTTTTAAAGCTTTTAAATTTTAATTTAGTTGTGTAGTGTGAGTGCATGCATGTGTGTG
>NW_008333887.1:896966-937094 GCF_000622305.1 Nannospalax galili | reverse complement strand
AACATTTCAGAATTATTTAACCTCTTTGTCTATATTTAACAACTTATTTTGGGGATGGAACCCAAGACATACAAAATGCACTTAAGGACTTTTAAAGCTTTTAAATTTTAATTTAGTTGTGTAGTGTGAGTGCATGCATGTGTGTGTGTGTGTGTGTGTGTGTGTGTGTGTGTGTGTGTGTGTGTTGCAATGAAAGGATTATCCTAAGAAAAGATGTAAAAAATGTGGAGCATATTCAGAGAGTGAAATTAAGTTGATAGCATAATTGATACCTTCCTATCTCTGATTTATGTAGTCCCTTTTTTACTCAATTTTTTTGTTTTTTTACTTTTTATTCTTTAAAGACTGAATTGTACAATAATTCAGAAAGCTTTGCTATCTACCCTTCAGAAAATTTGATGTATTTGAATTTTTCTTTTTCTTAAATACTATAGGTGAACATGAAGTAATTCTGTTCCTTTATTTTTTCTTTCTTCCCAGAAGTAACTTCTGCTATGATGTAGAGATGAGGCTTGACTTTTCAAGTTTTATGTTAGCTCTGCATTCTAATCACAAGTGGCACACAGTATCATCTTGTTCCTGTTATACTATATTATGATAATCTGACATACTTCATTCAATTTTTTACTTTCCATCATTAGATTTTTGAGTACTATCCAAGTTGAAACAAGTAGTTCCATGTTAAAATCCTTTTTGAATTCCCTCAAGGCTTGATGCCATGGCCTTCTATTGGTAAAATATAGTAAATTACTTCTTTTATCACCAACAGAACAAAACAAGCAAACAGAAACAATGCTTGCAATGATACTAAGGGAAGGATCCCTTAATATGCCATTGATAGGAATGTGAAAAAAAAACAGCTACTATGGAAATCACTGAGGGATTCCTCAGAAAATTAAAAATGTGATGACTATGGTACAAAACTATTATTTATGGATGTTTCCTCCCAAGAATCAACATCAGCTTGCTGTAGAAGGGCCTGCACATCCACGTTTATGGTGATACTATTCAATATTACTCATATTAGCCAGACTGTGGATCAGCCTAGGTGTCCTTCAACAAAATGAATGTATCCATTTAGTATATATAGACAATGGAGAACTATTCAGCCATAAAGAAGTCAAAATTATGGCAACTACAGGAAAACTGGATGGAATTGCTGAATATGTTAAGTGAAGTAAGCCAGAAACAGAACAAAACTCATCATGTTTTGTCTTGTCTGTAGAATTTAGGGGAAAGGGGGACATGAGAATAAATGGGAAATTGTTTGGCAGTATGAGAAGATAAAGTGGAGAGAGGAGGGGCAATGTGAGAGGGAGGGAAATAGAGTGTGAATGTGGTCAAAACACATTTTGTGCATGTAGGAAAATATCATAACTAAACCCACATTTTGTATAATTAATATATGCTAATAAGCACAATAAGTCCTTCCACAATCACTCCCTCAATTTTCAGCCCTGTCCATAGTTTTAATAGCATCTATGCTATTTGTGGTGATGACTCACAAATCTATATACTTCCATATCCTGGCCATTTCTAAGGCTAATATATCTTATTTTTTTTTGTTTGCTTTACCTAGATAGTTCATTTTTTAAAATTTGAATTCCTTACTCTTTATTTTACCAATATTTCCAGATGGAAATCTCTTTCCTGTGGTAGACTGAGTATATGTGATCCCTGTAGTCCTGTTAGAAATACTTACTTTTCTAATTGCCTTACTTAGAAATGTTTTTTATGATATTTTATTATTTTTTACAGAAAAATTCATTTTTAATGCAATTGACATGAAGAGTTTTGCACCTGGTTTCTATTCTCTATATATCTGATTATTACTAGTCACATTCGGTTATTTTTGAGCCCCTTGGCATCTGAGCATGGATATAAAGTCATCAGATAGATTTCAGCGGTAATGTTTTTCACATCTACTAATTATTAAGGAGCAAATTTTTATGCTTTGAAGAATTATTATTTTTTAATCATTTTTAAAATTTTTAATAACTACATGATTAGCAGAAGCATATCACTACAGATTTAACATATTCAGTAACACACTCCAGAGCAAGAGCACATCTCTTTCACAAGTGGTTGCAAGTTTCTAGGTTCACAGTTGAGTTAATACAGTTATACAATATTGAACTCAGTATAAGCCCTGTAAGACATAAAATTGATTGAGTTTTTTAACCTGTAAAAAAGATATCCATTTCATTTTAGAATATATTGTTCTTTGCAGAAAGACTCATTGTTTTTGCTACTAACACTGAGATGTTGGTGCATGCATCTCTAATCTGTATGCATCTGATTATTACTAGTCATAATCGGTTGCACTTGGATCCTTGGTGCCTGTGTATATCTATAAAGTCATTGGATAGATTTCAATGGTAATAGATAGTTCATTTTCAAAAAAAAATCTTTCTTTCATAGCTTTTCCCTTTATCATATCATGTACTCCATTGATACTTGTGAACTAGAAATGCCTAGATACATTGAAAGTCTTCCCTTTTGTTTTCCTCTCCAGCATCCCCATGCCAGTCAGTCTAGCTGATGCTGTCAGTCACATGAATTATTTAGCATTATCTATCTCTTCTCCTGATGATTCTTGATTCTTCTCTTACCTCTCCAATCCATTTTATACATTAAAGGCAAAGTGTCTTCTTAAAATGAACATTAATTGTTAATGTCTTTATGAAAGCCTTTCAAAAGTATTCTGAATAATATTCCACTTCCTATGACTTACAAGGGACTATATATTTACCCTTAAATCTGTAATGCCAGTGAAAAATTCCTCTGTTCCCTACATTTTCACTATAAATCAAAATTCTTATGCACGCTTTCTTATCCCAATCTCTTAGTATATTGTTCATATTGCAGGCAGGCAGCTATATGCATCACAAAAGAAACTGTTAGATTTTCAAGTGCTATATTGTTATTATATAGGCAAGGAAGTAGATATGAGGTTACCAAGGAAAGCCACAGGTGGATTTTGGCAGCTTCAGGTCCTGGTTAAGCAGGGAGTTCAGTATGAGGGAATTAAGGAAACTGTACTTTAATCATGGGGGTTACCTCTCCTGATGGTCAGAGTGCCCCTTTGTGATCAGACGTCCTCAAAGCTCCAGTTGGGTTCTTCCCCTAGTTTAGGAACTAGATTACCAAAGCACTTTCCTAATTGACACATATGGGCACTAACAAGGAGTCTGTGTCCTCAAAAGACACTGACAGACTTATATCATTTGCATTGAGACTTATATCAACTTGCCTTTGTGGGTTCTTCTAGAGGATCATGGGAAGAAATATAGTAAAAGGGATATCTGGTTCATCATGGTTTGTGAAGGGGGAAAAAAAGAATGGTCAACTTACCCCAATAAATGTATTTACATCATAAATATATAACACATTGAAAACATACAATTCCCACTTCAGTCTCTCCAATCTGCTTAGATTCTTAAATTTTCAGTACCTCTTGGATGAATTCTTCAAGAAGATAAGATCTGAGGGGAAGCCATCATGTGGTAACAGTTTCAAAGATGATAATCTCAAAAATATCTTCCCTTTCCAGTAATTTCTTGCCTTTCCCATTCATTATTATCTGTCACATAATTTAAAAAATATTTTTGATACCTACTGTCCTAATTTGCTTTCTATTTCTGTGATAAACACAATAACCAAAACGAACTTGGAGACAAATGGATTTATTTCACATTCCAGTTTCCAGATGATGGAAGGCAAGGAGCTCTAGGCAGGAACTGGGAGGTTAGAAATGCAGCATAGACCACGGAGGACTGCTGCATACTGGTGTTGGGTAAGCATCCTCCGAAAAGCTAGAACTGAACAGGGGCAAGTCTAGAGACCTAAACTGAGAGACACCAAGTGCACTGGTAAAGGGGAAGGAGCCATCACCATTTTTAAAACAGAGACACAGATCATAGAGGGACAGGGAGCAAAAAGCTGGCAGAGACATGCATTTCAAATGTGGGAAAGAAAAAGCCTATGAGAATTCATGCCTTTGTAAGTCACCAATGCAAAACTGAAATAGAAGCTATTCTGCTGGTTTTGTCAGCCCTGGGACCTCAGAGGGCACAGGTGTGTAGTTCTCCTAAGAAGGGGGAAGAGGATATTTAGTACAACAAATTGGCGCAGCTGGCAGAATGACACTGAAAAATGACAAACTGCAAAAGCTCAGGAAAAGCAATGGGGTTAGCAGCAGTCACATGGGTTATACATGGATCCTGAAATATGTAACTAAATGATGCTGATGGATTCAAAAGGGGAAACTGTTGCTGTGCTCTATGGTGACCCTACTCCAGTCTCCAGGGGCAGGATATGAGTAGGTGAGAAATCAACTACACACACTTCAGGAGATGCTGCTCAGTAGCAGGCTGCCAGCAAGCTTATTTATTGCATACAAAGGGCTTTCCTATATACTCCTCAAACCTCCCCCATTGGCCCTGAGGGTTGAGCTGTATATTGTCTATTGGTGTGGCTTTGGCATCATCTGTCTCTACCCCAGATGGCAGATATCAGTTTAGCGGTTTGAGGAAGTAGGTCTCGTTATACTGGTGTGCCTGCACAGAAGTCTCCAGGTCTGGTATTCTGGCCAATCCCCACAGGCCCCTCCTACAGGAAACCTCTAGGTTGCTGTCATTTTGTGAATGTGGGAATATAGCTTAGCTGCTTGAGAAATGGATGCTGCCACCACATGTGTCTGAAAACTAGGGATTGTGGAGAGCCTAGAAAATTTTTTACAAGCCTTGGACACATGAGGGAAGTCCAGAGAGATGGACTGGCTACTTCTGTGCATAATTAAAGATTTGTCCCCTGCAAAGGCAATGACCCTAATGGAGGCTGAAAAGACTAAGGAGTTACTGGCAAATTCAGTCTCAGCCTCAGAGCTTGAGAGAGAGAGATTTTAAACTTGCTTACATTTAGGGGACCAGGAGTCAAAGGACCCAGGAGAAAAGACAATAGTGAGAAAAGAAACGACCTAAAAATGAAAGTTAAAGCTGTCCCTCAGATTCAATCTTTGATGAAAAAGAGAAAAAAAAATGTTAACAGTACTGTAGCTAGGAGAAAACATTCCACACTGGAGCTGTTGGAATTAGAAAAGACTTTCAAACAAGCAATTAAACAGTCCCTCATCACGTGGTTCAGGAGGGTATGGGACCTGGGAGCAAATAATAACAGTTTAAGTCCATCAGAAGTATCACAGCTGAGCTATATAACCACCCATCCATCCTAGACCAATACAGGAAGGCACAATCCATAATAGAATGGTTTGTGCAAGGCATTAGATATACGTGGTCATCACCAATGGTGACTCCCATTATTAGCAGGGACCGGAGGACCACAGAAGAGGAGAAGGCATTACTGAGAGAACTAGGTATAAGAAGGGCAACATATGATGCCCAGTTTGTTGGGCCAGATAGGGCTGTGTTCCCCAGAGATAAAAAGGAAAGCTTAATTGAATTGGGCCCTGAAAATGGCATGAAGCTTTAATGGTTTTGCTAAGTCCCTTAATGGGACAGGATCTTTGTAGAGTGAGGGAGACTTTGGCATATCTAAGTGACTCAAATCAGCATGTAAAACATGTCTGTAGAATACCAGAACAACCCACAAGAGATATAAAAAAAGACAGGACAGAAGAAATGGTATGTTTGGGTTCCTTGAAGACAAATGTGGCAAGATTTATATCGGGCCCAAATTCCTAAAGAAAAAAAAAATGGTAGAAAACCAAATTCAGTACTAAGGAGTTTCTGGAAGACTTGAAATATGAAGAACAGTTCACAAAAGGCATTCAGAGGATAAAATCTGTCCCAGGGGTGGTTAAGGAGCCCCAAAGATAAAATAAGTTGCATTTCTCTCCTGAGAAAGTTTATACTAGGGGTGGAGGCAGGTTTTCCCACCAGGACCTCCACCAGTGGTCAATGGAGAGATGCTAAATAAATAAATATTGCTAAGGCCAGGAGGTAGACCCAAGGCCTGCTTGACTCAGGGAACCAACAGGTACATTGGGGATAAGAGAGACCCTCTGCCTCCTAGACCAGTGCATGATCAGGAAAGTTCAGTCAACACCTGTAACTGTATCAAGGATAAAAACATATGAAAAGACTCCATGCAAAATCCCCAGAATTCAGAAAGACTCCAAAGAGATAACTAAAGATAGTAAAGAACTACCCAGATTAATGCCTCTTACCCATGCTATGGTACCTAACGAAGCTCTATGGAGAACAATTATTACAAATGGATAAAACCTTTCCACACTGTTAGACATTGTCTATGATTGATTTAATATATGATGTTAACCTTTGAACATTTTACAGATGTGAAACCCATTTGAAAGATATCAAGTACACCTGAAGAATCAAAGGCCAGCTATAGCTGTAAGATTCTTGGGAGCTTTATTGTTAGATAAGACACAAGTACAACCCACCAGAATGGCTGGGAAAAGCCTGCAACACTTAATCCTACATGAAAATAAAAACAAAGGCTCCCAAAACTGTACAACTGTTAAGAAAAAAATTACAGTACCAGGGGTGGGTTGCCCCCTTATGAGCTGTTGGCCAGAGAGATCCTAGAAGTCCTCAAAGTAACCAAGGCTATTGCCACTAATGTTGGTTATACACTAGAAAAGATTGGTAAGGCCATGTTGCTGAAGACACTGCATGATGTGAGCACAGGGGGAGGAGAGACAGAACTAAGACTATGCTGAAAACTTGATTCCACTGGATGGATGGCTTTCATAGGGCCAGAAGGCACTATGCAGATGGTTGGGGGAAAAGGATCCCCTATGATTCTGCTTGATGATGGATCCTGTGTGTTGCACACTATTGACATGCCAAGCAATGCCTGCTGGTACAATAACGGCTCAACTAACATTTGTACAACTGAGGGCAAATTTCTAATTGGATAAAGCCCACTCCTAGGGGTGGAACATACATCTGGTGCTGTAGACCAGGCCAACCCCCTGTATCAAGGAAGGCTATAGTCCCCAGCAGGGAAGCCACTGCAAGTATGCTGTTTGATAATATGGTACACCTACTGGGATATCTTCTAGGCATTTGTTTTTACATCTGTGTTTGTTTAGATGTGTCTACTTCCTTCTATTTGTCTTTAGAATAAGGAGACACTACTGAGATGAATCAGTGGCCACATCGTGAAGACAAATGATGGGGAGGCCCAAGAGGTCAATATCTCACCATGAAACAGGAGAGATTGTCCCGCATCTGTCACCCCCTCCAAGGCTCCGGGACTCTGGTGGAAGATTGGCTGAAAGATTGTGAGAGCTGGAGGAAGGGGTGGAGTGTTGGATAGCTGTCCTGCAGAAAGCTAGAACTGAACAGGGGCCAGTCTAGAGACCTACCCTGAGAGACTCTGAATGTACTGGGAAAAGGGAAAGAGCCATTGCTATTTTGAGAATGGAGCCACAGACCACAGGGGGCCAGTGTGCAAAAAGCTAGCAGAGACTGCATGTTTCAAAGAGGGGAAAGAAAAAGCCTATGAGAATTCTTGCCTTTGTAAGTCGCCCCCTCCTAGATGTTGTAAACTATGCAAAACCCAAATAGAAGGTATTCTGTCAGTTTTATCAGCCACAGGACCTCAGAGAGCGTGGCTCTCCCAAAAGGGGGAGGGGAAAATGTAGTGCAACACTGGCTTCTTCCCTGCCTGTGCCAAACCTGTGCTCATATACATCCCAGGACCACTTGCCCAGGAGTGGCATCACTCACAGTGGGATGGACCCTTCCACATCACTGAACAATCAAGATTACCTCACAGCCATGGCCACAGGCTAATCAGAGAGAGAATTTTCCTCAACCGAAGTTACTTTTCCCTGGTGTGTCCAGTTGACAACTAAAGCCAATTGTGGCATCAGATATTAAGAAACTGATTCTATTCAATGTAGCAGAAACATTGTTAATACATTTTATACAAAAACTGAAGAAATAGGTTCAATAAGTAGAGAGAAACTAGCTGGGTAAGCAGGTACCTCAGTCCTGGCCATGCTACAGGAACAGCCATCATATAAGACATTCATTTCACACCTGCTGAATCCTGGAGCCTGTTGGAGGCAATATGTCCACTGCCCCTGAAATGAACTTTTCATCCAGGATTCACATCCTAGCAACTTCTATCAGATTAAGATAGTCACTTCCCAATAAAGCACATTCACCAGCACATTTACCAGACTTCAGATGGGGAACAAATAAATGGCATATCCACTACACCTACAAACTATACTTATAAACTGACTTGTGATTTTACGTTTATTGGATTACATAGTTGTTTTTCATATCTTATGATTGTGAGTTAGGTCTATAGTGACAGAAGAGTGTTTGGATTTTATATAGTTCATCCCTGAATTTCCTGTACACTAGTAGGAAAAACAGATATTGCTTCATGTTACATGAAGTAACATAATAATCCTGCTCATTAAAAATGACAAGGGATGGACTGGCAGGATTGCCTAGTGGGTAAAGCACTTGTTATTCACACCTGATTACTTAAATTCAATCCCCAGAACCTATGTCAATGTGTAAATAGAGAATAGGCATATAAAGTTGAACTCTACATGCATGATATCACAAATACAGACATACGCACATGCACTATACTAAGGAAACTAAAAAAACAACAAATCAGTTAGTGTATATGTCATTATAATTCTCTCTTTGTTTTCATAATGCTTTTTCCCCTAGGAAAACATGTGGCTACACAAATGTTGGTTCGACTCCATGATGTAACATTTCTGTGACTGTTGAGAGTAGGACACCCTTTAGGTAGAGCTAAATATCTGACTGTAATCGGCAGTGTTCTGCACAAATACAGTACATTAAACAACGAGAAATGGCAAAGGTGTTTTGATGAGCATACGTCCTCAGCACTCCTTAGGTTTTGCTGACCTCCTTTAAAGTTCTTGAGACATTTTGTTCAAATTACAGTCTTGAAGTGTTTTTAGAACTCACTTTGCCATCCACGTGCTGGCACTGAGTTTTATTGAAAAGAAAAGAGCAGAGGCAGGCTTCACTTCACGGCTGTATCCATTAGAACATGTCTTTGGAGGACCTCCAAACATAAGGGAGAAAGTGAATTTCTGTTATATTACAAAATACAAGATGACTTTCTTCTCTTTCCTTACTGACTTATCTCACCACAGTTAATGAAAAAATGACAGAGCAAGACAGCCGAAATGATATTTTAATTGTTCAAATAATTACTGTCTTTTATTGATGCTACCTTACCTGTGATAGTGCATAAAGGCATCTGCATTCATTACACAAGTCCAGGGAAAATCCCTATCAACATAAATGGTCTTAGAAAATAATTTTCATTTATAGCATAGTAAGAGCCAAATAAACAACAAAATGTTCATATTTTGAAAAATTTTAAGCTGACTGAAGCCATACTTGTTAAGAAAATGATTGAATCAGTGTTAGATAAATTTTTACTTTTTAGGAAAGTGCCTAACTAATTTCTGAAATAGAGATATTGTTTGGTATCACACCAACAGAAGTGATGGTTTTAGATCTCTCTGATGTTACCAAAACTGCATATACCCAGGCTATTTTATTTGAGCATTCAATGAAGGGTGCTGGGGCATCTCAAGCACTATGCTTGTCTATTTATTTATTTTTCATTAGTCTTGATCTTTTTTATTTTTATTTTTTTGTTATTTTTATTTCATATATATGTGTGTTTTGCCTACATATATGTAAATATACCACAAGCAAGCAATGCCTGCAGAAGCTAGAAGACAGTGTCAGATCCCCTGAAACAGGAGTTATAGATAATTGTTAGCTGCCATCTGGTTGCTGGGAATTGAATATAGGTCCTCTGGAAAAACAGCAAATGTTCGTAATCACTGAGCAATACCTCCAGCCCCAGCCTTCATGATTTTCAAGCTTTATTGAGTCATATCTAGAAATCACAGGTATTAAATATTTATATTTTGCAGAGGTTAGTACATGTATGGGCATAATACTATCACCATAAGAAAAGTCTTATATACAGCCATTGCCTCAAAACTTCCTTGTGTTCCTTTGTAGAGTTTGGGAGTGATTTAAAAAAATTATTTCTATCTTTACTTAGGTGTAAGCATGTGTATGTTTCAGTGTTTAGACCACATGCATTCCTGGTACCTGTGGAGGCCAGAAAAGGGCATCAGATCACCAGAAGCTGAAGTTACAGGTGGTTGTGAGCTGACCAGTGTGAGAGCTGGGATCCCAACTTGGGTACTCTGCCAGTGCAACAAGTGCTATAAACCTGTGAGCCACCTCTCCAGCCCCTTGGACAATCTTTAAGGACAAGAACATTCAGCATGAAAATTGTGATGTATACTTTCAACGTATTTTAAAGTGCATAGTACTGTACTGTCACGTGTGGGTTCTGTGCTGTACAGCAGCTCCCTGGAAACTTAGTCTCCTTGCATAGCTGAAATTTGACACCTGTAAAGTAGTAACTCATCATTTCTTCTTCAAATGGTAGTATTTCTTTGTTTTTAACACTAAATAACATTTCAGTATATAAATTGATATATAACACTTACTAATCAGTGGATATTTAGATTCCATATTTCCATATTTTTGGATATTTGAGAAATGTAACAATGACCCTGAAAGAAAGTGTAACAGACAAAATAAATTGAAAAATATTCTATGGTCATTCATTGAAAGAGTATTTCTAAACTGTTTACACTATGTAAGATGATTTATAGATTTGTATAACTACTCAAAATGCTGTGGCGTTTCTTGCATAGTCAGAATCAATCCTAGAATTCATATCGAATTTTACAACATTACAAATACCAATGTGAGGGCAGAGCAGACTGATCAGAAATTAACTCACACATTATCGGTCAATTCATCATTGATGAGGGTCCCAATGCAAAGGTAAAAGATATTCTCTTCTACAGATTTTGTTAGGAAACTAATTAAAGATATGCAAAAGAAAGAAAATTGACCCATTTTACACCACACACAGAAATATGATATATAAAATATAGAGCTGAAAACCAGAAAGTTTCTCAAAGAAACATGAAAGAGGGACCTTAGATTTGGTTTCTTGAATTTGACACCATAAAGTTTCTCAAAGAAAACATGAAGGAGGGACTTTGGATTTGTCAGTGGTTTCTTGAATTTGACAACAAAGGGCTAACGTCAAAGTGTGGACACCGAAGTGAAACCAAAGTAGCCAAGTGACCTACAAACAAAAAAGCTTCTGCACCACAAAGAAACAGCAACTGCAGAATTTGAAACAAACATTTGCAAATCTCTATTTGAGAGTAATAAGTCACTGTGATTTTACTTATATTTTAATAGTGATTTGCATATAACACATACACACATTCTTCTCAAGGTCTTTTTCTTTTTCAAAATAAAATACAATATTTTCAATTAATTCTTTGAGAATTTCAAGCACACATACAATGTATTTTGATCATATCCTTCCACTCCTCCCTCTAACGTCTTTCAGAGCCACCTCTACTCTTCCAACCTCCCTTGCAACTTCATGTCTTCATTATATAGATTTTTATAGTCCACTGAGTCTCATTATGCTGCCATAGGTGTGGGGCCATCCCCTGGCGCAAATTCGACCAACAGGGACCCCACTCCTAAAGAAAGCCAGTTCTGCCTCTTGGAATAATCAGCTGTTCATGACTAGGGTGGGGACTCCTAAGCTCCTCCCCTCTATATGCTGGACTGTTGACTGCCAGGATGTTATGCAGACCTTGAGCAAGCAACCACAATTACTTTGTCTATTTTTATTTTTATTTTCTATTTTTTGTACTTTGTTTTATTTTTCAATATATATTTAAAAAATAATTTTGTACATTTCATTCAATATACCTTAATCATATTTAGACCCCTTTCCCTATCTGTACCTTCCATACCCACACTGAATTTCATACATTCTGTTATATATATTAAGGTCTGTTGAGTCATGTTTGTGTACCCAGATATCCTTTGGCGTGTATTCATACACTGGAACCTGTTCAGCCTATCTAGTGTCACTCCCTTAAAGCAAAACAACTCTTATTCAACCAGTAGTGATGATCTGCCCACAGTTTCTTGGGTAAGGTTGGGGCTGCTTGCCCATTTCCCCAGTTTAGTGCTGGGTTTTGGTTTGCTTTTTTCATTTTTATTTTTTAAAACATTGTATTTACTATTTTTATTTTATGTTTATTTTATGCATTGCCTGCATGTTATGTAAGTGTACCCAAGTTCTGCAATGCTCACAGAGGTCAAAAGAGGGCTTCAAATCCCCCTGGAAATTGAATTGTGAATGATTGTTAGTTATCATGTGGGTGCTGGGAGTTGAACCCAGGTCCTCTGCAAGAGTATTCAGTGCTCTAAACCTCTGAACCATCTCTCCAGCCCCTGCTTTGTTTATTTATATCTGCTTATTCACATCTGCATGTTTTCTTTAGTTAAGCTCATTTTTCTGCTCATTTTTCTTTGATATTTCATTCTTTTATATTGCCAGGGTTTTAGGGTTCCTTATACATTCTCTTTAAATATTATTTTTATTATTTATTTATTTTTATATTAGTTTGCATGTTTTTCCTCTAAGTGT
The DNA here is from genome assembly GCF_000622305.1 of Nannospalax galili. Taxonomy (NCBI): domain Eukaryota; kingdom Metazoa; phylum Chordata; class Mammalia; order Rodentia; family Spalacidae; genus Nannospalax; species Nannospalax galili. The sequence continues at coordinate 924,533 of NW_008333887.1, read as the reverse complement.
ACCAAGTGGATGAAGTACATATAGAGGCCATAAGAGGGCATTGAATCCTCTCAATGCATTTAGTGATGGTTGTTAGATGCCATGTGTGTGCTGGGAACTGAACACAGGTCACCTGGAAGAGTAAACAGTGCTCTCAACCCCTGAACTTTCTCCCTGTCCCAAGTTCCTTATATATGCTAAGTGTAAATCACTTCTCACATATATGACTTTCAAGTTCATAGCATTTGAAATCATGTATCTGTGCACAAAACTGTGCATGTGTTTCCACAAAGGCTATATTTGTAGTAGCCTGAAACTAGAAACAATGCTGATATCCATTAACATGTACGTGATTAGATTAATCCAGTCAATGAAACCCCATTCAGTACTAGATACAATGTTTTACATGGCAATGGAACAGACTGAGAAAAGAGTCTAGGTGGCATCAGTAGGAATATTGGTAAGGGGTAGAAATCTTCAGGTGTATGGGTATATACATTGTCTTCATTACAGTAATGTACACATATATTTACCCAGTAATATTCTATATTACTGTATTTTCTTAGCAAATTCTGTAGCAGAAGCAAGATTTTTTATGTTTGTTTTCACTTCAACTGAACATTTAAGTTAAACTAAGATTAAAATAATGATTTCATTTATATCCTAATTTACCTTTTTTCAGACAACAGAAAATGTATTATATACAGTTAACCAGTAAGCAGATATTTCATGCTACTTTACTACTAATTACTTGCAATTAAGTATTCACAGCTGAAAGCAATTTATTATAATGCTGGAAGTTCTCTTCTGAGGGTTATATACAGAGTGTCTTAGGGGCTTAAGGAAAACTAGAATAGGAAGTCATCATTTGGGTGTGATTTGAGCAGTGGCCCAAGGCTCTTATGCAAAAACATGAGAAATAGTTCCCTAGCTGATAGTAAGCCACAGCTGACTTTCTTGTGACTGACATTTTGCCTTAGAGACTTCACCAAAAATCTATGTGTATTTTTTAGCTGATAAAAGCATGATATTTTCTGAGAAATGAAGGTACTACTTTAGTTCAGAGTCTTACATCACATTGAATAAATTTTGAATATTTTGTGTTGAAAATGCTATCCCCTCCAGTGCCCAAAGTTTATCACATAAAAATCACATTCAACAATATTGGCTTTCAATAAAAATATTTTTATAACTGTCAATTTTCATACCTTATCATTTGTTTGGGGCTTTTTTAAATAAATTCAATTTGTATTTGGTCCTTGAGACAGTATATATACATGTTATGTAATCAAGTATGCTATTTTGAATATTCTATCAAAATGGAAAAAATCCTCAGTCATATAACAATGACCTTTGTAGATTAATAACACTTATACTATATAACGGCTTACATGTCAACCCAATACTATGTACACACATGTGATTAGCAAAAAAAACAAAGCAAATAAAAACATGTTTAAGGTTTATAGATAGATGTTTACTTTGAAGTCAATAATTTCATGAATGTCTTGTGGGGCAAAAGAATTTCATGTTACATTAGAGACCATACCCAAAGTTATTTCAAGGGAGTTTCTAATTTGTCACTCAGTTTTTGTTTCACCTTTGTAGGAATAAACCAATTTCACAGACAAGCAAAATTTGAATGCTGGTGGAAAAAACACATTACATGAGCCTCAGTGTTTAGGTTGATAGAGCTATTTGCTGATGAGAAAGGATGGTCAAATGTATACAAGACTGATGTCTGAAGACCTAGACCTTCCAAGTATACTTCGTAAGAATACAGCAATTTTATAGACCGTTTAAAACGTGCTTTTTATTCTTTTACATTTATTTAATTATTTTGTGGGTTTTTGGAGAAGATATCATGTGTATGCATGTGGCACAAATGTGTGTATGCATGTGGCACACATGCCGGGGCTCATGAGTGGAGGTTAGAGACTAATTTGCAAGAGTCAATTTTTTCCTTCCACCTTGCAGTTCTCAGGAATCCAACTCAGTTTATCAGATTTGACTGCAAACCCCTTGCCTGCTTATTTATTTATTTCCCTGCCCTCTGATTGGCGATTTAAATAAACTATTGTTATGTATATTGATCACTAACACAATGTTTTTCTGGCATTGGGGACAACAGGGTTATCTCCCTCTCTTCCTTATGTATTTCTTCTTCCTGTCTAAGGGAATAAATGCTGCTTAAAGTGTTGTCAGTTCTCTATATCATTTTTTTCTTTAAGAAAAACTATTATAGTAACACTCTTTTTTTCCATCTTTATTGTGGTATGGTTGGAAAGCAAACTTGTGTATATGCAAAATATGAAAATGTAATGTGAGGACTGTTATCTATACTCCTAACCTCTCGTCGATATCAGGCTTGTTCACCATAGGTAGTGCTCTTACTTCTGCTTTATGTGTGTGATGGCACCTTATTATGGGCCATGTCAAATAAAGAGAAAAGATTACTTTTCATTCCATATTTTTCTTTACTTTTTCATTGAATTAGGGACACAAAGAGGTAGAGTTTGCAGAAATACTTAGATGTAACTTTTATTAATAATAATACTAAATGTTACAATAGACATAAGTAAGACAATATTTCCTATGTAGAGCACAGGTTTGGAAATTAGGAAGACGTGGGTGGAAGTCTTATGTATGTCTTTCTAGATTTATGGCTAAGGTTTGGTTAACTGCTATCTCCTCGGTATAAAATCCAGGTCTCACACTCAGCTATCTGTGCTATCCGACTTCATTGCTCACTAAATCTTCAGTATTTATGTGTCATCACGGGGGTCAGAAAGACATGCCAGTCTTCAGATGACTACTTTATTTCACTATAATTTTTTTCTGTTCTACAACTCACTGAAGACTCTATATGAAACAATGTATATTTTGACACACAATTTTACCAATGTATTCAAAAAGGGATTTCCAGTGACATATCGTGTTAGCCTGCTTGCTTTGGGTTTTTTGCAAAAGGTGAGATGTAGGAAAAGGTCGCTGCCTCTATGACATTTCAATCTGTCTTTCATGGGCCCGGTTTCCACTTATTTCTAAGAGCTTGAGTTGAACGTTTCTTCTTAATCTGTTATTAGTGTGTGCTTTTTATTTTTATTTTGTAACTACACTGTTTTTCCCCTATTTTTCCACCCTTTCAAGTGTTGTTTGAGTGCAGTATAGCTATATGCCTTCAAAAAGGTTTACCTGCCTGAATGGTAACCACTTGGTTTTTAATTTCTTTATTACTCTGATTTTTTATTTCATTAGTCTGATTTCTTTGCACTTTTATTCACAGACTTTTATTCACTACTGAGATATTTTCCCTTCTTTAGAATCACTACAGTAAGTTTTTATAATATTGTTTAACATTCAGAAATTTTTTCTTTGAAAATTGTGAATGTTCGGGTCAAGATGAAGTACATTGTAATCTTCTCCTATTAAGACAAATTAAATTTAAAATAGTATCCACTCATCTAAAGGCAGCTAAATTCATGAAACACACAAAAATAAAATTCATGAAATTCTTTAATATCAATCCATAAAGGAATGTATTTGGTAATCTTTATAGCCCCTAATATTTTAAGAACCTCTACCACCCTGAACTCCTGGGTGTTCCTCCAGATTCCCCTGCTCCAAGTTTCACCAACCTGACATTGAGAGAAGAGGGACTTGCTTAGTAAATAGCCTTCAAAACACAGCCCTATTGCAGCTGGCTTGCATTCAGACTGGCCCATGCTCTTTCTATGTATTTTATTTAATGTTATGAATGGTTCACCTAGTGCAAATAAGACTTGCCCAAAGATTTGTTTAGGGAATAAAATTGTATAATTCAAACAAAGAACTAACATAATAAGTGCACAGCAACACTCTAAATGTATTAGCTGAGTTATTTCATTAGTTTTAAACATGTAACAATTGAGCAATTTCTGTTATTTGTTAAATAGACACTGAAATACTAAAATTTTGTAGAACTCAGTAAATACGGGTTTCTGTGTTTGGTTATCCTCAGTTCTATTTCTTTGATGAGGAGTGTTTCTGAATATCAGGTGCATACAGTCTCAATTTAAAGCTACCTGGATTTGTGACGAATCAACCTTGGGTTGATTGTCTGGGTTGGGTGATCCTAGGCTTGATTGTAGAGTTGGATGGCCTTGGGTTGATTACTGGAGTTGGGTCACCTTTGCTTGATTGCCTGGTTAAGTGATGATGAAGAATCTATCCAGGCTCTTGGTTTTTCAATTCTCTGTTCTGGAAAAGCAAAGTTAAAAGTAGCATGTACCTATTCTTATCATACCAACCTCTGAAGAGGTTACCCAGTAGGAATTGGCTAGGCATTTAGGGTGAAAAAGACCCCAAAGAAAAGTAGCCAGTATCTTGGCTAAAAGTCAAAATGTCCTTGGGCCTCTTAGCAACATACTCTGTTCCAAATCCAAAAATGTCAAAAGTATTTGGGAGCTCTTATTTAATCCCTAAAAGATTTTGGGTTACCTCTTCAGAGGGGGAAATGTTAGAGTAACCAAAAGCCCCATAAAAAATTAATAAATCAAAGAAGAAGAAAGAGTACATGAAGTTATCAGAAAAAAAGTGATTGGGAGGTATGGGAGGAGTTGGATGGGATAGAGTGGGTGTGGATTTGATCAAAATACCTTATACGCATGTATGAAAATCTCAATAAAGGATTTTTTATAAGTTAAAAAAAATAAAGTATGTCTTCCCATGGGAAAAAAAGAAAATATAGCATGTACCCCAAGGCCGTATGAGCACCTAAGTTAGTACACTAAGATTTGTAAAATAGTGTTTGGCAAAGCAATGCTCTAGTAAAAATAGGCCATTGTATGTACTGGTTTCTTATTCACTTATTTGCTTATTTCTTTTGATGTTAGGAGATACAGTCTCATGAAGGCCAGACTAACCTTGAACTTGTTATGTAGTTGCAGATAAATTTGAATGCCTCATCTTCCCTCTTCTGCTTCTAAAATGCTTGGATTATAGGCATACACCATCACACTCAGAATAAAATCAGTTATTAAAAAATGTTTGTCATTAAAATTTTTGATTTTATATGTATGAGCATTTGGGTCATGTATGTAATTGCAATGACTGCAAAGACCAGAAAAAGATGGATCCCCTGGAACTGGAGTTAGCAGCTATGTGGATGCTGGGAATTGAACTCGGTTCCTCTAGAAGAATATCAAGTGTTCTTAACCACTGAGCAATCTCCCAAAGCCCCATGATTGTCATTTACTATCTCCTTGAGGAGAATTAAACAGTATCATTTGGACATTGAAGAACTTGTCTGTCTGAAATTTTTAATTCCAGTATTTTGCTTTTCATAAAGGTGAATATACTATGAATGTGAAACATTTCACATACTTTAAATCAGTTAATGTTATATAAAATTCTGTTGCTGAAATAAGAATAAAAATAAATATATAACTTCTTGTAGTTATTGTACCCAGCAATAAAAATAAAATGGAGGTAATTGATATATGCAGGGTTATTTAACATGACTATATGTCATAAATTCTACATTAATATTTGCAAATACTTGACTGAATTTCTATTAGAAATGGAGAAAATATCTGGTCTATGAAATGTCCAAAGACTGTGTGCAAGGAAACCTTTTTTTAGGCCATTGAGGGGCATGATTGCATTTGGTTTCTAAAGAAGCAAGGATCTGAATTATGGTGGTAAAATGAATTGGAAACCTTCCTTCTAAGGCTGCCTGACTCCAGAGAATGAAGCATAGGTCCAGGTAAGTAAGCAACACTGAAGAAGAGGATTGGAAATCATAAAAAAATACATTATAGCTTCAGAAAAAGGAATATGTGACAGAGTATGTGGAGGGAGCTAGAAAAGACAAAAATATTATAGGAAGTGAAAATGGAAATTTAGCAAGAAATAGAGCAAGAAGAAATAAGAAACAAAGGGTAGAGAAGTGATGTAGAATCAGGAAGAAGTCAGTAGTGATACTCACATGGGCTTAGATGCACACAAGCTCTTTGAGATGGAAATAATGTTCGAAGCAAGGAAGACACGAAATAGGAAATACAAAGAAACAGAAAGCACAGGGCTTTATTAGAGCCAGCTGTTAAATGTTTGTCAGTTTCTATCAGCAGCTTAGATTCCAACAATATTTTAATGAATTCATCCTTGTTCTTAAAAAGATATCATGTATTAGCATTGTCTACTAATTTTCTAGGCAGAAAGACAATCCTTCTAGGTTAATCTATTGTTTATTTGTTCAAACACTGTACTAATAAACAAGCAATTATTCCATTATTCTAAGCAAATATGCTAATCGCTTCCTAAGGTCACCTTCTTCAGTATTACCAGGGGTGATTACAAGATTAAAGTACAAAAAAAGGAAACCAAGAATATGCAAATGAAATTTGCATTAATTACCTTACAATGACAAGGATGAATGATCTTATTTTAAATCAGAAATCATTCCTGGACTAGCAATCCACCATTGACACTAATAGAACTTGTAAAGTGGCATTTGGTTGATACTATGTGTATACATACTGGAAGGGTACTCTGTGATTAACTCGAAAACTACATATTGAAAAAAAAAAAAAACCCAACTATTTTTGGAGAGGTTTACCCTTTATCTAAAACATTTTATCTGTGTATGCTAGCAATTCCCCATGGAGTGGAAGTGATTGAGTATAAAAATTTAAAAATTTTGGCTGGCGACACTGATGACACAGCAGGCCATAACAGGGATGACAGAGTATATGGGCTCCAGTGGGGGGCTATGGGAGGGTACCAGTGGGGACGGGGGTATAAAGATGATTAAGATTGACTGAGATGTTCTGTATGAAATACACACACACACACAAAATTAATACAAATTTTTAAAAGTTAAAAAATTTCCCTTTAAATTTGTTTCTTCCAAATTTTAGGCTATGTTATTAGAAATGTTAACAACTAAGACTTCTAACATTTTCATGCCTAAATCAAATTATAGGTTTATCATATACTTCTTTAATTAATTTATGGTGTGGTAATTAGTTGAGGCTTTATGATTTCAGAGAAAGTAAGACTAAACCACACATTCCAACATGCTTCTGGTTTAATGGGAGACACACCTAAACAAACTCTAATAAAAGATGTTTAAGGACTCTCATGATATGGTGTAGTTGAGGCAAAGACACAAGAGAAAGAATTAGTAAATGCCTTTTGGAGTTGGTGTCCTTTTAACAGGATGTTTGAGAAGATGGGGAATGGATTAGCTACTCCTCACCAGAAATGGGCAAGCAGAGGCCATTAAAAGGAGAAAAACAGGGTGTTACACAGTGAACAAATGAGTTGGTCAAACATAAACCAGTTCTTGGGATGGGATGAATTTTCTTGATGTTTAGGTTCTATTTGACCTCCATTTAGATTTATATCAAGAAAACTGAAGGACCCTGGGGGTTGGAGAAATGGCTCAGCAGTTAAGAACACTGGCTGTTCTTGCAAATGATAAGGGTTCGAATCCCAGCATCCACATGGCAGCTAACAACTGTCTGTAATTCCAGTTCCAGGGGATCTGACAGTCTCTTCTGTTCTCCATGGGCATTGCACGACATGGGTGCACTTACCTACATGTAAGCAATATGTGCACACACATAAAATAAAAAAAACCCTAAAATATCTTAAAAAAAATAGGGGCTGTGGAGATGGCTCAGAGGTTAAGAACACTGGTTGTTCTTGCAGAAGACCCAGGTTTGAATCCCAGCACCCACATGGTAGCTAACAACTGTCTGTAACTCCAGTCCCAGGGAATCTGACAGCCTCTTCTGACCTCAGCAGGCATTGCACAACAAGGGTGCACTTACCTACATGCAGGCAATACATGCATACATATAAAATAAAAATAATAAAACTGAAGGACGAAGAATAAAATGTCATCAGTAGCAAAAGAGGTTAATTAATCTTAAAGTGTGAGATACTTAACCCTTAAAGTTTCAGTAGCTTCTTTATACTGTTACAGTGTTAAAACTGCCATATCCAGCCAAGATCTATGCACATGAATTTCAATGAAATCAACAGATTTTAACATTATATTAAAAGGAAATTTTTAAAAATTCATGTTCCACACATCTAATCCATTGATTAGAGGTCATTTGGCAACATACACACAAACCACCTGATACACGAGATGCTTTGGCTGTAAGTATAATTCTTTATTATTAATTTTCTTCAACATATAGCTCCCAAGATTCTGTCCAGTGCACTTGATACTGGTAGGTGCTGAAACAGGTACAAACTCATATAAAATATATTCTTTTATATACTGCAGGGAAAGAGTGTATAGAAAATTGTGTTCAAAGGGGACACCCCTGACACACATACACGTATGCACAAGTGTGTGCATGTATGAGTGTGTGTATGTGTGTGTGTGTGTATGTGTATGCAGTGATGATATACCTTGTTGGAAAGAGTTATCACTAGGTAGTTTTAGAAGCTGTATTTGCATATCAAACCTGTCATTTATTCTGAATACTATATGCCCAGTTTAGAATAAGGTCCTTTGATAGGCAGATAGGAAATTATCTGTAGGGTTAGAGTCCTCTTTTGGATTCCTGAGTGATTGTAATCAAAACATTTATTTCTATTTGAAGAAGAGAAAAACAAATGCAGTAGAATCTTATGGGGCAATGTTGCCTAGGCAGAACATACACGTCTAAAACAATTTTGTCAGAGAAGACTGGTCAACAATGGAAAGTATAAATGTAGCACAGTTATTAGTCAGAAGGGACAGCAAAATCAAAAGTACTAAGAATTTCTAGGAGCAGAAAGGCTCCTGCGATTACCTGAATGAAACTCTCAAAGACTACTTGTTGGTAAGTGGGTTAGCTTTCCATTATTGTAATAAAATGCCCAAGATAGCCATCTTAGAAAGAGCAGGAGTTTACTTTTGTCTATGACTTTTAATACATGGCTGTTTAGCTGATTTCTTTCAGGCCTGAGTTGAGGCAAAACATCACGGTGTCTCCCGTCAGGTGTCCAGGATGTAAAGAAAGGAAAATGATATACAAGGCTCCTGATAATGATATTCAGCACCCTGCTATTTCCATTTGGCCAGAAGACCTTGAATGAGCTGATCTTTCAGTGGTTCCACTGCCTTCCAGTAACATCAGGAACTAGAGCCAAGCCTTTAACACATGGATATTTATGGGCCATTGCATGCAAAAACAAGACATCTCAGGCTTAGGTTCTTGGTAAAGTGGTTAGAAGTACAATTCACTGTAAAACTTCAAAAGGATTATTCAAAATATATTTGAAGCCTAAACCCCTTAAAAAACAGATAGAGACCAAGATGAGAAGGTAAAGATTTGAGATACACCTTGGATCGAGCACAAAGAACTTTGAGAAATATGCGATGTTGACCTGTTCATCCTAAAGGCTGCAATGACATGTTCAAAACTTTTTCTTTAGAAATCAAATCAACTTAAAGCTGAACAATAGATTGAGGGAAGACCAATAGACAAATCCAGAAACTAAGTGGGTGATGAGACTGTGAAATCAAGTGATGACAGGAGTGAAAATATTTTGTGAAAGCAGAAATATTTGAGGGAGAAACTGCCTTGACAGCAAAGTGAAAAGAGGAAGAAATAAAGGAATTTGCATGCAGTTTCTCATGAATTACCGTCAGAAGAAACAGCCCCTCTCAGTTATAACTTTAGGAATTAATTTCATAAAGATAATACTTGAACCACAGAACAAGATCAATAAGCGATCAACTGCAGAAAGATATGGTGATTGTAATTTACAACTAATCTGAAACTCAGAGGAATGCTTACATATTAGAAAGGACAAGAGGGAAATACCAGATTAGTAATGAAGAGACAAAGGCTAAAAAGAGGTTTATGTAAGCCAAGGGTGTTTGTGGTTTTCATTCTTTGTTTGCTTTCGTATTTTATTTATGTTTTTCAAAAATTAAAAAAACACTTAATATTGAGTTTTTGTGCATTTCAGACAATAGTTCTTATATAAATATAGACCCCCTCCCCCACTTATGTGCCCATGTAATACCCCCATACCCAACAGCACTTCATGCATTCTGTCATATATGTTAAGTCCTGTCCAGTCAATCATTTGTACCCAGATGTCCTTCGGTCCAAGTTTATCCACTGGAGTCTAGTCAGCTTATCTAGAGATCTGCTCTCACTCACCAAGCAGTATTCAGTTGCTAAAAGTTCACAGGCTAGGGCAGGTCACTTCCCATTTCCCTTGCTCCTGATAGAGTCAGCATAGGTCATGTGCAGGACCGGATACCACTACCACAAATTCACGTGAACAACCTTCCAGTGCTCTGGAAGCCCTTGTTTCCCTATGTTCCTGGATCAACTCTGGCTCTTACAATCTGTCTGCCTCTTCTTCCACAATGGTCCCTGAGCTGTGGGTGGGTGAGGTTTAATATAGGAGTCCTAGGTGATTTATCTACAGTAAAACCTCTACACCTACAGCTTGTGGACCATAGTGGAAAGGGGATGCCGAGAATACTAATATATCCCCCACCTTTCACCAGTGAAGCTTCCTTATACAACAGAGCGGGATGAACACAGAAGGCCACAAATGGCTAAATTTTAGAGGATAAGGAACTTCAGAATGTGTGTCCCTGAATAGGACTCCTATGATTTTGCTTTTTAAAGCAAGGTTAAGGAGATGAGGAAAAGCCCAAAGAACTTGGAAGGAGTGAATCCTTTGAAAGTATTTCAGTCCAATTTCAAATAAAGTGGGTGTTGATTAAACGAAAGTAAATTTTCCAAGATATTTGATAGAAAGGGGAATATACTTGAGTTGAAGGGATAACAAGTACAGCAAAGTTGTGGAAAAGTGAAGATTGGATGAAGATTGAGATGGGGCAGAAAGATTGTTTCAGGAGCATACTGGGAAATGTTTAAACAATGCTGATAAATCTAAGGATGAAATTAGGACACAAGCAGTAAAATTAACCACATGAAGACATTAGAATTATGAAAAACATACTTAAGATGGGAATAACTAGAGAACAAATGAGAGATTTGGAAACTAGTAGATAAGATTATGTGCTTAAAAGAATTAGAATGCAGGTAAAGTAGAAAAGGAAGCCAACTAGAAAGAGTAACTTAATTATGAACTAGTAGGAGTCTGTGTGAAGATCAAATTGTCTAGTTTGTATCATTTCATACCAACAGGGGATAAAGAGAAAATCAAATTGTTATAACAGGCAATTAACTGTAGATTCTTTGCTATTGATATTGTGAGTTAGATATTCTAAATAAATATGTTGTCACTATAAAACATCATTGATTAAAATATTAAAGCAAGAAAAAAATTAAAAATATTAAATTTATAATTTTTGTATTATTGCATTGCCTGTATGTATGTAAGTGTACCCATGTAATGCACTGCCCACAGAGGTGAGAAGAAGGCAAAAGAGTCCCCTGGAACTGGAGTTATGGAAGGTTTTTAACCAACATGTTGGATGCTGTGAATTGAACGCAGGTCCTCTGCAAGAACAGCCAGTTCTCTTATCTGCTGAGCCTTCTCTCCAGCTCTACAAGCAAGTTTTCAATGAATGATCTAGAACTGAGGTCTCATATAGAAACCTTTAAAAGACACGAAAGAAAAAAAAAATCAGACATTGAGAATGACTGGGTAACTTGCTTTTCTGGGGTAGATACAAGAGAGGAAAACAAAAATTCCCTGAGCATTTCTAAGCAGAAAACTTCTTCACATAAATTATAATTAAAATTTACTTACAATGTTTAGAAAATCCCGCCTTAAAATTAGAGACTGTCGGCTTATAGAATTAGAAGACAGATGATAAATAAATTCAAATAATCTACCCTCACTAAGCGTAATAATAATAGACAATTAAGTTTATCAAATGCTCAAGGAAGAGAACTTCCTTGAGTTAGAATGCAGAAATAAAATGTTAACATTTCTAAGAACTTTTCAGAGGAGGTCTTTGCATACAAAATATAAAACAATTACTTTTAAATTTCTAGAACCATTAAGATGTAGATTTAAAAACAATTCAAGAATAAGAAACTCAAAATTACCAAAATAATTGTAAGAGTAGCTCAAGGAAAACGAGAAAACAACAGATTTGGAAACAAGAAAGATCCTCAAAGTTTAGAATGCAATGGATATTTTATGTTTAAAATGATGAACATATGTTATTATTACCAAGTGACAGGTTTCTATGATTACATTCCTCCTCCCACTGCAGCTTGCTTTGCCTCATTGGTCTCCTTCTCTTTCCCAAGTATTAGTCCTCCCCACTTTTGTGTCCCATTGCTCTCCTTCTCTTTCCCAAATACTAGTCCTCCCCACTTTTGTGTCCGTGTGTGTGTGTGTGTGTGTGTGTGTGTGTGTGTGTGCATGTGCTGCCAATTCCACATCTTTGAGGAAAGCATGATCCATGTGTTTCTGAATCTGGCTTATTTCTCTTAGTGTAATGATGTCCATCCAGCTCACTCATCCATTTTCTTACAAGTGATGCCCTGTACTTTTCAGCTTTATTTATCAGCCTGGATAGACACTACTGTAAAAAGAATGGTGATGGTAAACATGAATAAGTAAGTGTCTCTGCAGAATGCTGATTCTGAATGCTTTGATTCTCTTCTTAGGAATATTATACCTGTGTCATATTTTACTTCTACTTTTAGTTTTCTGAGAAATGATTGGACTGATTTCCCTAGGGTCTGCACCAATGTACACTGCTAGCACAGCATATAACATTTTCTTCCACCCCACATTATCACTAACGTTCATTATTATTTTTTTGATGATAGTCATTTTCACTGGCGAAAGATGAAATCCCAGTGTAGTTTGGGCTTGCATTTTCCTCATGGCTTGTGATGTTGAACAGAAGATTACATTAAAAATAAAATTCCTGGAGTGCTATCATTTTTGGCAAACTAAATGTTTGCTATACAGATCACGCCAAATATAATTTAAGATGAATGTGTCCGGTACAAAACCAAGTACCTCAGGACTCCAGAGAGTCACAAAATAGGCAGATTACAGAGAGAAGTTGAAACTTAATGGAAGGCGCTGGCCCCTGGTGAACACCATTTATATGATTCAGCAGTCCTCACAGAACAGGATAAAACACCCAAAGCTATAGTAAAATACTCATTCTCTGTGCTAGAAAGCAAAAAGCAATTCCTGGGAAGGAGAGAAGATAGAAGAAAACTCCTGTATTATATGACTCTCTCTTATCTGCAAGCAGCACTTTTAGGCATGTGGGCTAAACTAGAAGCAGGAATAAATATACACACAGACCCCCCTCCTTATCCTGAGAATTGGATTGGCTCCCAAGTCCAATAAGAAGGATTTAATTTTGAGTCAAATCTAATTGATTGTTTGCTAAAACTCTATGAATACTTTTCAAAAAAAATTGACAAAATCAAGACTCTCCAGTACTTAACCTCATACCATTTAAGATACCATTTAACACTACTTGAACACAGAAGAAAAAAACTGACAATTCTCATGGGAAAAAGAAACAACTCACATCTTTTAGATTTTTCTCATTTAATAGAGTATAAGATTTTAAACTATTCCATTATAGGATGAATTTCTCAATTCAATGGAACCACTAAAGTTAAACCAAGAAGAGATCAACAATTTAAACAAACCTATAACAAATAAGGAAATCAAAATAGTAAGGCAAAGTCTCCGAACTAGGAAATCAGGTTTTAACAGACCTTTAGAATAGATATCAATCAATATTAGTTAAAATACTCAAAAAGGTAAAAACAGAGGGAGAACTCTCCATCTCCTTCTCTAAAGCCAGTATTACTCTAATACCAAAAATTCATTTAAAAATTAAAAAAATCAACAAAGATCAATTTCAGCTGGAGTGATTAAACAAGTAAATATCTTGACTATGCTTTTTGTGATAAGCAAATATCCTGGCAATTGGTGTGAGCTTAGAAAAATGACATTTTAAATTACAAGAAAGAAGCAAACAGATTTTCAAATGTAGGATCTTTGGTAATAAAATCAAAATCTGGAAGGATGTAATAGAAAGCTGAACAAGACAAAAGAAAGGGTGAATGTACCTTAAAACAGATCAATAGAAATTATTTGATTTCCTATTGCCAGCAACTCCCAAACAACTAACTATATTAAGTAGTGGTCTAGTCTTACAATTGACTATTGTGTAGAAATGAAAAACACACATACATAAAGCACAATAAAGAATCTTTCAAACATAATTTTGAATGAAAGAATTAAGAGTCTAAAATCAATGAGGTTTAGAGAAAAAAAAGAGGATGGGGCTGGAGAGATTGTTCAGTAGTTAAGAGCACTAGCTCTTCTTGCAGAAGACATGGGTTCAAATCCTAGCAACCAAATAGTGGCTAACAACCATCCAGAATGCCAGTTCTAGGAGATCTATCACCCTCTTCTGTCCTCCACAGTCATTGCATGACATGGGTGCACTTACATGTATGCAAGCAATATATGCATATACACAAAATACAAATAATAAATTAAAACATTTTATGAAAGAAAAGAGAATGTGAAGTTGTGTTCATATGGAGGTGGGCTGGATCTGGGAGGAAGTTGGGGGAAGTGCTAAATATGATAAAAATACATTGTAAAATATTCTTTAAAAACTAAAAGAACATTATTAAAAATAATGAGATTCTGAAATCTCTTTTTTCATCCACTATAAAAAACACTAAAAAGTTCATAGATTGTTGCTTATATGAAGTTTAAGAATTTGCATATATTTAGTTAATTTCTCCAGTAGAAAATTATCTGTAATGTTGTCTTCAATATAAACAGTTTTACTATTCAACCTTAAATCACTGTTCTGAGGCATGTGAAGCAAAAATATGGAATAGGGCTCATTGTATCTTACAGCCAAATCTGGACCACCATCTGTTAGTTTGAACTCAAGCTAATAATAATTGTTTCATTTTTAAACATTTGAAAAAAGTGAAAAGAATACAAATATTTTACAAAGTGAAAATTATAAAATTTCAAATCAGATCACATAAACTTTTAGTTATTATTAATAGAAAATTTATAAATATCATTTCTTCTCTTCTTGTAGTATAATTACAAAATATCCTCTTAGCCTTCCAAGCATAAAATATTTGTTTTTTGGTCTGTGAACAATAAAATGACTATTTTTATATGGTAATTATAGACACACACACACACAAAACATATGCTTGTGTGTGTGTGTGTGTGTGTGTGTGTGTGTGTGTAAAAAGAGAGGATGTCTTTGATTCTCAAATCCTTTCATGAGACATTGTATTAGTTACTTTTCTGTTGCTGTGATAAAACATCATGATCAAGGCACCCTATAGAAGGAAGAGTTTGTTTAGCTTATATTCTAGAGAGTAAGAGTCCAGCACGGTGGGGAGGCTTGGTAGCAGGAGGCAGTTGGAGCAGAACGGTGAGTGCTCACATCCTCAAGCATGCACAGGAAGCAGAGAGAGCAGGGCTGAAAGTGGGCACATTACATACTCTCAAAGCCCTCACCCAGTGGTTTCTTCCTAAAGCACGGCCACACCTCCAAAAGGTTGCATGAGCTACCTCAAACAATGCCACAAACTGGGAACCAAGTGTCCAAAAGCTTGGAGCTTATGGGAGTAATTCTCATTCAAATCATTGCAGATAATATTGTCCACACTCCCTTTCAGATCTATTTATAACTTAGATATTTTTAAAGCAAATTATGCCTCCTTTATATTAATTTTTGCCAGAGGGAAAAAGTTCCTTTCAATATAAAAAAGAAGAGGTAGTGTTACCTGATTTTAGGATTCAGACATGGGATATCATACAGTACTCTGATTTCTAATAGAGTAATCTGTGAAATTGCTATTGATGATGCTACAAGTAGAAAAAGAAAATGGAGGCTACGAAACCAGCTCTCTTGCAGGAGTGCTATGGACAGAAACTGCTATGCAGGTTGTTTGGGGAAAGAGGCATCAATGGTCTTAACCAGGGGGGACCATTATGAACTACAGTATCACTGTTACTAGGCAAGATGAGTCCGCTGGTACAATAGTGGCACAACTTTAAGTCGATGGTAACCAACCACTCTGATTGGATTTCTATAGGAAAGGGCCTATTTTTCCTACTGTAAAATAAGTCAAAACCTACAGCTGAGGAGGCAGCCCTAAGGAAGAACTTATTACTGTTGTGTATCTAATGTTACTTGGCCCTAAACTTCACTATAAATATTTATGTTTATATGCATATACAAATGCTACTCTCAGCATTAATCAGAAAAGTTTCTCTTTGGAACGAGTGGTATTAAATTCAGAAACTCATGGCTGCTCAAATTGATAACAGTAAGTTGGTTGAATGCTCAACCCTAAGCTGCATATTTAAGCTACCTCCTTTTATGGCTCAATGAATGTCACAGAAGAAGGGACAGAATACATTTAAGAGTCATAGGTAGAAGGGCTCTGAAGTTTTATCTTCTGGATATGATACAGCTGTTACAGTCATGATGTCACAGCAGCTGCATTTTTTTACTCCATTGGGCCGGTACAGGACTGGGCCTGCCATCAGTCAGTCTTGAATTACAGAGAGACTCAAATTCCTCTCTCTTTAGCTTAGTTTCATCTCTGTTGCTATGATAAAATATCCTGGCAACAAGAAACCTAGGGGAGAAAGGGAATATTTCAGCTCTCTTAATTCCAATTTATAGTCAAGAGCAGAGAGAAATAATTACACATACTTTCACTTCCTTGCTTGCTTGTGTTCAGGTCAATTTCTCTCCTCTTAGTAGCTTAGAACCCCTAGCCCAGGGATGGGTGCCACCAACAGTGGGTAGGCTCTTCCCACATCAATTTTGGCAGTGAGAAGAATCTCTCACAGACATGCCTATATGTCAACCAGATACAGACAGATAATCCTGCATTGAGATTCTCTTGCCAATTGATTCTACGTTGGGTCAAGTTAACAATGAAAGTTAACCATGACGCCATCCATTTGAAAGTATTGCCTACTGGTAGACTTCAGGGGAGGATCTGTCACTGGTTGTCTACATAGGGATGAGCCCACCAGGTTCCAACAGAAAGTTCCAAACCCATGTTCACACAGAAATCCCTCCACTTTCTCCCTCTCTCTAGTGGATCCTGATTCCATAGCATCTGAAAAACAGAATTTGCAGATTTCAGCCCTAGAGTCTCAAGGCTGAGGATGGTGAACTGCCTCTTAGTTGTCCTCTAGTTTCCCAGACAAAAGAACAACTATCCCAATGAATTTGAGTCCCACTTTTGCCTTCAGAGAAGTATTTCTTCTTGATTTTTCTTAAAATGATTTTATGTCTCACTTATATTGATAAATAAGTTATCTCAATGAATTTTATCTGACTGCTTATAAAAAAAGATTTCTTGCCAGGTATGATGATGCACAACATCAGTCCTAGCACTTGGGAGGCAGAGGCAGATGGAGCTCCGTGAGTTCAAGGCCAGCCTGGTCTACATAGCAAGTTCCAGGCCAGCTTGGGCCACAGGGAGTCCCCATCTATTAAAAAAAAAAAAAAAAAAGATTTCTCCTTAAACACTTTAATTTAAAAATATTTAGAGGAATGAAACCATGGCAAAAATAATCTATGCTGTATATTGTGCAAGACAGAGTACGGAGATAGGTATTGATAAGTATTGAAGTTTTCCACATAAGCATATTCATTTAATAGACAATGATCTTTTATTAATTTGAACTTTAAGCCAATTAGAAACACTAATCAAAAGACACTAGATTTACTAAATTAAATATACTGTTTTTCAGATTAGGAGCTACAAAGGAATGGGATATGAGATAGATATATAAAAAATAATATGCTCTATTAATTAATTCTAAATGATTAGTACATTTTCATATGTGTGCAGAAAAAAATGTGAGATACTATCCAAATGTGGGAAGAATAAAGACTGTATAGCTTCGTTTTTATGATGAAAGATACAACTGGTGCCCTTGGTGCTTGATAGCTGGTAAGGAATTATTGTAAAATATGAACCTTAGAAAAAACGCTCAGAGAATCCCAATGTTATCAAAGTCATAACAGACAAAAGTGGACAAAAATCCAGTACCAATTTACAGCTATAGATTTTTCCTATTTGCTATATGGAAATTTATTCGTTAATATTTATCTTTGAAACATGTATATAAGATATTTTTCAGCTTTTTACAATTCAGTTAGCATATGATGAATAAAATATTTTCTTATCTTCAGTTTTATCCAGTGCTGTATCTCTAATAGAAAAGCTAATTTGAATTTCCTTCTTCACTCAAGGCTTCCTTTTCATGATTTAAAATCTCTTAGACTTTGCTTTGTAATTTCCAATCCTTTCATGTTTTAAGTACACTTTATCTGGCTCTTCTTTCTGCTTGCTCTTTAGACTTATAAAAAATATGAGTCTTATCCCATATTTTAATAAAACCTCCTCTCATAAGCATTTTTATGTAAAAAGAGTAACTTTAACTTCATAACCTAAAATAAAACTACCAAATGGAAAAATTATGAGACTATTGAGAATAACTATATTCTTTTTATAAATAAGAGCAACCACACACAAACATTATAGGAATGTTTAATGGTTTCCATGTAATTGTTTTAATAATAAACTGTTAATTATTATATAGGAAAATTGTTCTTTCAGAATTTGAAATATTGTATCATTTTTTATTATTTGAAGTTTATACATTACCTGTTTGTTATTACTCGCAATATTCTTTTAAATTTTATTTATCTTTTTTTGGGTTCTCACTGTTTATTTATGACAAACATTCCCCAATTTCCTCTGGTCAGAAGTTCTTTGAAACGATGCTGTCCGCCTTTGCCTTTGCCAATGGAAGAATAGAATCATCTGACTCTCCCATCCTGTGAATGGCTCCGCAGATAGCATAGGTTTTAAACTGACCATTAAACCTTCCAGTTACCTTGTCAGCTTTGGCCACATTCATCTGGATGGATGCGTGGCCTTTGCACCAATGATGCGGTTCCTCGCAGAAAATTTCCGTGGGACATACAGGTCCACGAAGTCTCCGGAGTAGTTCTGCATGTCTAGGCAGCGCCTGCTTCCTCCAAGTCCAGCACAACTGCGAAAAGGCTGTTTATCTTTATGGGTATGACTGTATTGCTTCATGTGTGTTAGTGCACCCGTGTCAAGCAATGCCTGTGGAAGTCAGAGAGGGCATCGGATTCCCTTGAAGTGGAGTTACAGATGGTTGTTAGCCACCCTGTGGGTGCTGGGAGTCGAACCTAGGTTCTCTGAAAAAATAACAATAATGGCTGAGCCATCTCTCTACCCCCTACTGCTCACAATTTCTCAGTACTTTTTTTTTTTAACATATTTTAATAAGCTAAGCTCTGGTTGTCAAATAGCATTTCTCTTGTAGCAGTTTTATAGACTAGGCTGCATATTACAGTCCAAAGCTGTTGTTTTACTGCTCTTTATGAAGTGTACTGGGAGATCTTTGCTACCTGCGATTACTGTCCTGCAAATTATTCGGCGCACACCTTTAATCCTAGCACTTGGGAGGCAGAGGCAGGCAGATCTCTGTGAGTTCAAGGCCAGCCTGGTCTACATAGTGAGTTCCAGGACAGCTGGGGCTACAGGGACACCCTGTTTCAAAAAGACCAAAATAGAAAAAGAATTATTTGAGACCTTTTATTCAGCCATGTAATTACTGTTTTTAGCTATGACAACTGTCAAAAAAATTCTTTCTGGAATGCAAGAGATAGAGAAGTGATTGAGAAATGAAGGATGCAGGAAAAAGTGGTGGTACCTGTGAGTGAGGAAAAACATGGTTAGTGGGAGGGGCTCCAAGAGTAAACTAAGAACTGGAAAATTCCAGTTATAAACTTATTTTCAGACCTATCACTTGAAAACTCTTTTCCATATCATAAACCCACAGAAAGAGTCAGATATTTAGTGTATAAGTGCAGAGCTTCCTAAAACATGAGGAGAGGGAATGATACGGGATCGTTAAGGTTTTTCCAAGGCTGCAGCAGAAGGTGAGACTGAGAACGATGCACACAAGGGAAATACAGAAGAAAGGCAGAGGTCCTTGGGAGAAAATAACACCCAAGTTGATGGACAGTGTGCTCAGCTGAGAGCTCCAAAGGGGAGTCGGCACGTGCTCATTCACCACCAACAGATACCTTCAAGAAACTCGAACTGAAAAACCTAAATCCACAGCTCATGCAATCAGCCTTTATTTCAGTCATTTATAATGACTCAAAATATCCTTTTTTTTTCAGGCTTCATAACTCTAAGACAAAATACACAAAGCTTTCTCGTGGTCATGTCTCCTTGCAAGCTACTTGCACTTGCTTTTATCTGTTCGATCTTAAATTCCATTTTCTTGGATTAGTGTAAAGATCATTATCTCTTTTTTCCTAAAGTGTTTCCCCCTTGCAACTATCTATATATTCTGCATCAATCCCTCTTAACATATTTGTTAATAGATAATTTTCTAGCATTGTTCACACCCGATCAAAACTTTTGAGATTCGAGCGACTTCTCTAATTATTGCCGTTTACTCCTCTCTTTCCTATGAAGCCTGCCAAAGTTTAAATACATATCAACTACTACTTGCTTGGGTAATGTTTAATTCTAAGACATTTATATCAGATAGAATCCTGATGTATTTATTTGCCTTTCTCCTTTTCAAATCGTTGTCTTAATGTAAATATTTTCATGGAAATCATCAGAAAGCATTTCTATGAATGAGTCAGTGCTGATCTTTCTTAGAGCTATATGAGACTACATGAACTATTCCTGTTAGTAGAAATTCCAAAATGTTTGGAAATTTCCAAAAGTTGTTATGTGGATAACTGAACATCACTAAAACTGAGAGAGAATTTTATGTTATTTAAAATTGGTATATTTTATCCTTCCTCAAATTTGTTCTAACTTGTCTTCTCAATTTTCTATGTCTGAGTCACCTTGTCAGTTCTTTAGTTACTTTACATAAAAAATTTTGGAATTTTTTAATACCTCTGTGAACAGAAATAAATTATTTACACTCTGAAGAAAATGATGGTTTCAGGTCACTATTTTTATTAAGTCATAGACAATGGCTTCCTGATATAATATTGGTATAGTGCCATGATCGATTGATCTCTCTCTCTCTCTCTCTCTCTCTCTCCCTCTCTCTCTCTCTCTTTCTCTTTCTCTCCCTGCCCCGAGTGTGTGTGTGTGTGTGTATGTGTGTGTGTGTATGTGTGTGTGTTTGTATGTGTATTGATAGAGAAGAAAAAATTTTGGAAAACAACTATTTCAACATCTTACAAACCATTTCCATTAGGATGTTAGTAGAAAGGTCACTGACTTCTAAATTTTCAAATTATTTCTGTTGTCCAAACCTTTTGGAATGATTTTCAGTGGCACCTTTTCCTTTGATTTCAAAATGAAAAATATATTATCTACTTTAAATATTTCTTTTCTTTACAAATGTCACCTACATTTTTACTATTCATTTATTAGCATCTCTTTAATTTTTTATAAAATCTTTTAATATTAATTTTCATTTCAAATTTCAGAATAGAATATCTCATAAAAATTTGAGCTCTTACTAGATAGGTCAATAATGAATGTCTTGCCAAATTATTAATCAATATGTTAAAGGCAATAGAGTTAATTTACTAAATTTGGGGCTGGAAAGACGACTCAGCGATTAAGAGCACTGACTGCTCTAGCAAAGGACCTAGCTTCATTTTCTAACACCCACATGGTGGCTAAAAAACATCTGTAACTCCAACTCCAG
Organism: Nannospalax galili; assembly: GCF_000622305.1. Lineage (NCBI taxonomy): Eukaryota > Metazoa > Chordata > Mammalia > Rodentia > Spalacidae > Nannospalax > Nannospalax galili. Next base: position 902,831 of record NW_008333887.1, on the reverse strand, counting down.
GGGAGCTGACACCCTCTTCTGGTCTCTGTGGTGCATGCAAATACATGGTGCACTTACATACATTCGTGTAAGACACTCAAACACATAAAATAAATTTTTTTTTAATTACTAAATTTTCTTTCTGGTGAATTCTAACTGAAGTAACCTTGAATATATTTTATATGCATTATATTAATGCATGTGTGCCATAATTATACTAATTCTGCTGTATATTACTACAGAATTTTTCTAAATCAAATATCCCATCATTTGGAAAGACAATATTCATTAATTTATTTTCTAACTGCATCTGTAGTCTTTAATATTTCTATGCTATTATAATTACTTAAGCTTAGATGTTGGAAAGAGGTAGAAAGTCAAGGCATAGAGAATTCAATAGAAACCGAGAGAAAGGTGTTAAAAAGGGAAAAGGTTCTAAGGTACCCCAGAGAAAACCAGAGAAGTAGTTAAAAGAGGAAAGGCATATTTGGGGGTGAGAATAAATACAATCACCAGCATCGCCAGTTATGATAATGCTTCTTTGAACTCATGGAGCACACATGGATCCTTCTCTCTGCTGGGTATCATCCCATCATCCCTATGACCTCACCGATACAGTCATCTCCCAGAGAGCTTTCTTTGGCTAATCCATGAAGAAATGACACAGTAGTTTAATCTAAAGGAAAGAATATGTATTTGGAGAAAATGACACCTATAAATATATGGTCGCCAATATCACAGTTGTGTTAGTTTAAAAGACAAGAAGAATTATGTTCTTTCCCATGCACCGGCTGCTAGTGTCTTTTGGAAAGCTAAATCTATGAATGGAACATGAATTATAAAAAATGTATACTTGTAAGAACACAATTTACCAAGAATGACTTTGATAAGCCTATTTTCTAAATATGTGAATGAACAAAGTAAAATGTTTGTGATCAACTTGGAAGACTATCTGTGCTTTTATTGTTTGCTTTCTGATCTTAGTGTATTTTATATCTAAGTAATTGAAATTATTTCAAATGGGAAGCTTACACTGGTAATATAGTACTTTCTCAGTGCTGTGTGTTTCAACATTAGAGAAGATTAACCTGTGAAAAACAAGAGGAAAGTCTTAGCTAGAATGTGTAGCACTTTCACTACCTTCCAGAACCAATTTGACTCCTACGTTCAAACTAAGTTCATATGTTCTAGATGTCAAGAAAGTTATGATCCTTTGTTTCAGATTTAAATGCTTCAGGAATGTACTCCTGACCTCCTTACAAGAAATTTAAGCACCATGAAGACAAGGCTGACAGCAATATCATTGTTTGTTTTCTACTTTTCTCACAAGAAGTTAGTCTTGCTATATATTCAAAGTAACTGTTAAAATTTTTTTCCTGAAGTTTTGCTATTTTCATATGATATAATTTGATGATACTTAGACTCTCTCCCCTATCTACAACCTCCTCTTTCTGTCCCCTGCTTGATCTAAAGTGCTCTAGTACACACACACACACACACACACACACACACACGGCTCTTATGAATTCTAATTTGTGTCCCCCCTCCCTGTAGCCATAGGATTTCAATAGTTCCTCAGGTAAGGTTGGGGTTTCTTACCCACTTCCCCATGTCTATGCTTGGAGTTTGTCTGGTTTGAACTTGTATGGGACTTGTGGATGTTGTCACCATTGCTGGTAGTTCACAGACCAACTGAACAGCTGTCTGTAAGATTCTGTTTCTTTGTGGTCATCCATTCCCTCTAGTTCTTACAATCTTTCAATCTCCTCTTCCACAATTATCCCTGAGCCTTGGGTGGCAGAGGGTTAAAATAGGTGTCCTATTCAGGGGTTAACACTTTGTGACCTCTTGTTCTGTGCACACTGGTCATTCGGCATTTGGGGGTTTTTGTATTTATCAGCATTTGTTGCATAAAGAAACTTCTCTGATGAGAGCTGAGAGTTAACTTATGGATATAACAAGAAGTCGTTAGATTCAGTTTAGTATTACCACTATTCAGTAATTTTGACCATAGTATACATACATTTCTAAAAATGTTTGATTTTTTAAAATTTTATATATGAGTATTTTGCCTGCATACACGTATGTCATGTGCATGGAGTGATCATGGAGTCTATAATAGAGTGTCAGATCCTGTTAAACTGGAGTTCCAAATGGTTTTTAGCTACCATGAGGTTGTGGGGACCTGAGCCTTGCTCCTCTTCAAGAGCAGCCAGTACTCTTAACCACTGAACCATCACTTCAGCTCTACCACATATCCTTTGATACTGTTGTTTTGTTTAGTTTACTTTGTATTTGGACACATGTGTATGTGTTATCTTTATGTGACAAATGTATATAGACTCCAAAACTTCAAATAATGTCTGTGACAGATAATACTTTATAATGGCAAGGTTTCTTTTCTTCACATTCTCTCTTCTAATTTTCATCTGGTAGTGGTGGACCACCACTAACTACAAGTTCGACATTGTTGTAGCTTAACACAAATAATACAGTTGTAAAATAGGTAATGTGGGGAGTCCAGTAGTAAAAACCCAGCATAAGTCTGTATTTCCCATATCTTCATAACTATGAGAATTCAACTTTTTTTAATAGCTTAGAATTAATTGAACTCATTTGGCTGCAAATTTTAACTGAAATGGCTTTAGTTTACTTATGTTGTTTATCTCTATCATTTTAAATGTCCATAAAATTTCCTATTGAATTAGCAATGTTGTATTTTGATTTTCTATCTGATATTTTGGTAGGATGTTTCTAATTTTAGAGCATTTATGATATTGGCTTTTTAGTATTTAAAGAATTCTGAAATTTGAAACCCCCTCTGACCATAGGAAACTCAAATGAATGATTATACAGAGAGGTCTTAGGGGCTAAGAACATTTGATATTCTTTTGAGGACTCAAGTTTGATTGCCAGCATGCATGTTGTTTAGCATACAATAACCTGTGTAATTCCAACTCCAGGATCTGATCTATTTTCTTGTTCCCTTGGGTGTCCCCCCCCCCACAAAAAGCTAAAGTGAATCTTTAACAAAAGACATTTTATTTTTTTAAAATCTTAGTTTTCTCATCTATAAAGTGATTTATTAATATTTACTTATATTTTATACACTAATAATAAATTTGGACAAATAAATGTTACTACATGAGATAGTAATTTATTAGTTGCTTAATTTTTAAAATAATATTGTTTTACTCATTACATATTAATAAGAGCTTAAGCATGAACTTTAGAAAAATAGTATAGTTAAATGCAACCACTTCCCCTGAAGTCTAGCTCTCATAGCTTTGGAGAGTGCTATGAAGGTGCCAAGGGAAAACATCAATGGATGATCCAACACCAGCTTCATGACCAAAAAAAAAACCACACCAATGGCCAGCAGTAGTGGCACTCTTATCTTGAAGGTAGTCAACAACTACCAAATTTGACTAAACACTCACTTAAAGAGAGGAAACTCAAGTGTGGTTCTATAAACATATCCTAATACACATGGCTGGAGTGGCCATAGATCTTAGCGAAAACTCCAAGACTGTCACATTGCTATACTATGGTGATTTCTTACTTCGTGCAAAATATATATCCTTATATTTACAGGCAAATATTCCAGTCACCACTCATTAAAGAAGCTCATTTTGTACCAGTCAGAGAGTATTACCAAGTACCACAGCTAGTCACATACAGACATTGTCTATGAATTGCCTAGGCCTAAGTGACACAACTACAATGCAACCTCTACACCTAAGGCTCATGGAACATAGAACAAGGATAATGAAGAGGACACTAATGAATCTCTCAGTTCTCAATAATGAAGCTTCTTCATGCAGCAGAGGTCCAGGAACACAAATAGCCAAAGTATAGATATCAAGAGTCTGCCGAATGCTGGTCCCTGCACAGGATCTCTTTATTAAAAACTCCCCCAACCCCCAAGGCTCAGGGACCATTATGGAAGAGGGTATGGAAAGATTGTAAGAGCCAGGGAGGAGGTACATGACCATATGGAAACAGGGTCCTACAAGCCCCTGGGAACTTGCTCATTTGATTCTATGGCAATGGTGTCAGTATACACAAGTCCCATGCAAACTTGTGTAGACAATAACCCAGCATAGAACTGGGAAAATGAACAATAGACCTCAATCTTATCTAAAGGAATATTGAAAACTGATTGCTGCTAGATGAAGAGCTGATCTTCCTAAAACAAGGGACTCTAGATAGGCTGACTAGACTTAATGATGGATGGACTTGCACTGGGGAATCTCTGGGGACATGGAAAACCCAGTGGACAGTAACAGGGATGACCAAGTATATGGGCTCCTGTGTGAGTGTGGAGGGGTAATGGGAGGGTGCCAGTGGGGATAGGGGTATAAAGATTATTAGGATTGTTTGAGCTGTTCTGTATGAAATGCACAAAAATTTCAATAAAAAATTAAAAAAAAGATTTTAGTGGATCAGAAAATTTTTATTTTTGTTTTATAGTAGAGAATTATCCCCCATCAAAGTCAATATCTGTAACTGATAAATGGATGTGTTGAATCACACATGCACTTCAAATTTAAATGAGTCCTATAAAAGTGATGGCAAAGTACAATTTAAAATTTTATAAGTTGAATTAAGAAATGATTTAATTCTCCTAATATTATGAAATAAAACTTATGAGAAAGAAGGTCAAGTGTAAGAAATATATCAAAAATAATTTTTGTTTACTTGACATTAAAAACTCTTTAATAAAAGAATTTACCTTTGTGATGGCCAGAAATTGGCTCATCAGTTTACTTACACATCCAAGAGTCATTGTATCATTGTGGAGTTGTTCACTCTGCTTCTGTCATCGAATGAATGAATGAATGAATGATTAATTTATGTCTTTTTGAGATAAACTCTCCCTGTAATCCTAGCTGACCTGGAATACACTATGCAGACTAGGCTGGCCTAGATCTCACATAGATGTCGCCTACCTCTAACTTCCAAATGTTGGGATTAAAGGCGTGCACCAACCTCCCCCAAATCATATATCTTATTCTTATATAAACATGTTTGGATAAGTTAGATGACAAAACAACCATAGGATTGTTATGAAGAATTAAATAAGCATGCAAATATTATAAATTAAAACCAAATAATCTCAAATTATTTTAAAGATAAAATATGCATTTGTCCACTTTCAAACAATCAGTTTGAAAGAATAAAGTAATAATAACATTTGGGAGATTTATGTTTTCAGGTTTCCAGTGTATATGACTCTATTATCAATATTTGGTAAACTTTTTGCTGATATTATTTATGCAAACACAGGTTAATAAAGAGCAGAAACTTGAAACCTCACTCCCAGCTCAGGAACAACTGGGGAATGATAGCTGTTGAGGAGTTCAATTTTCCTCAGGGATGTGTGTCCTGGGAAGCTTCCCATGTTCCAGTATATGGTCGTATACCCATGTACATTAAGTGGACACATTTGGTGTATAAAAAAGAGCACATGAATTTGCAAGGGAAAAGTGGTGAGGTGGTTAAAGAAAGAATTAGCAAGGGGAGAATGGGAGCTGGATTTGATCAAACACATTATATACATTTATGAAATTCTGAACTTAAACATTAAAAACGTGTCATTTACAAAAGAAGAATGGGGCTGGAGAGATGGCTCCATGGTTAAGAGTACTAGCTGCTCCTGCAGAGGATCCAGGTTTGATTCCCAGCACCCACATGTCAGCTAACAACTGTCCTAACTCCAGGTCCAGAAAAATCTGACACCCTTTTCTGACCTCCACAGGCATTATATGACATGGGCACACTTATATACATGCAAGCCATACACTCATACATGTAAAATAATAAGAAACATAATATTTTTTAAAAAATAAGAAAGGAAACATTATAATTTTCCCATTTTGTCCG
>NW_008333887.1:848436-890836 GCF_000622305.1 Nannospalax galili | reverse complement strand
GAGGGCGGGGCCAGGACCAGAAGCGGTGCTCCTGGAGCCCAAGAAAGGGACTGAGTTGCTCTGGGTGAGAAGGATCAGGAAACAGTATTGGTTCCCCAGGTGTCTGGGGCCCCGAGACTAGGAATGGCGCAGGGCCCAAACTAGGAGTATAGAACGGCGAGGCGGGGGATGGAAGGGTGAATGTCACTTAGGGAGTTCTGGCGCAGAGAGCTGCGCTATAGACTTACCCCAAGAGACCTGAGGATAGTAGTGCAGACTAGGAGAGTTAGCAGGTGGTGCAGGTCGAGGGAAGCAGCTGAAGACTAGGGCCAGGACCAGAAGTGGTGCTCCTGGAGCCCAAGAAAGGGACTGATTTGCTCTGGGTGAGAAGGGTCAGGAAGCAGTATTGGTTCCCCAGGTGTCTGGGACCCCGAGACTAGGAATGGCGCAGGGCCCAAACTAGGAGTATAGAACGGCGAGGCGGGGGATGGAAGGGTGAATGTCGCTTAGGGAGTCCCGGCGCGGAGAGCTGCGCTATAGACTTACCCCAAGAGGCCTGAGGATAGTCCTCTAGAATAATCTCTCTCTTTCTCTCTCTCTCTCTCATCATCCACCAATCATCTATCTATCTATCTATCTATCTATCTATCTATCTATCTATCTAACTATCTATCTATCTAATCTATCATCTATGTATGTATGTATGTATGCATGTATCAATCATCTATCTATTCATCATTTATATATGCTAAGAATTCCAAAATCTTTCTTAATAACCTATGGTATAATTGATCATCTTGGAATATGTTACAAAGCAATTTTCTTAGAACTAGGATAAGCTACATCTGGACTTTCCTGATGTGCAACTCTGAAGTCACAGCTTATCCTAAGAAAAGGCAAAGAATCATATTCTCACTCTCACTGACAATGCTTTTTATTGTACAGTCTTTTCTCCCAGTAATAAGATTTCACAATGAAATGGACACAACTAAAGTACGGGAGGAGGGTAGAAGCAGAGAGAAGAAGTGAACCAAATGACAGACAGGGGCACAAGGCACGATCTTCAACATAACCAAAATTTACATATTATCATGCACCTGAATAAAAAAAATTGCTATTCAAGCTGCAGGTTTAGAGTTATGCTGTCCATGTATTGCTTAGAACTGCCCCATTAACAGTGGGCTCAAAGGTACTTTTTTCCTCAAATGAACAATTAAATATGAAGAAACAATCTCACTCTCTGGGTTTGTTTGTTATAAACCATTAAATTTTCATTCAAATAATCTCATTCTCCTTATTATACTTAGAATACATTCTTGCTTGTTTGAATAGGTGAAATGAGTGAATGAAAAAAAGTATGTCTATAGATTGCAAAGTAGTTGCAGTGACTTTGCTCATTCCCACACTGTGATAGTCATTACTTCTTTATAGGTAAGGATGGAATGATTGTGAATTGGCCAAGAGAGATAATGCCAATACTGTTAGCTGCATGATAAAATAGAACTTAAATGCACAGAACAGTAGCTATTTTTCTATAAATGAAATTCCCCACAAATAGATGGAGCTCCAGTGATGCTGTTAAACAGCTGGACTTGATTAGGAGCCTCATTTCATAATTTCCCTTCTTCCTGAAGATCACAAAGTACCCTCTAAATATCACCTGTTACCTACTTGTTCTTGTACAAAATTATATTGCCAAGAACCTATTTCTCATGCTGCTCTCTTTTTGACTTGATTCAGGAAGTACTGTTCTTGCAGTGACACAGTCTGAACCCTCAAGGAGCCCCTGGTGCCTTTTCAATTATTTCCGTTAAAAATAAGGCTGTGCCTCTTATAGGAACAGTTTTAAAATTTATCTGAAGGACAAATGGAAGGTGACAAATCATTGGATGCAAAAGCAACCATTCAGAAACAGTGACTTAGAAATCAAACAGCCTTTTTAAATTATTTCTATAAAGAATGATAAAAATTTTAATCCTTCGAGTTGAAGCCAGTTTTATTTAGAAAATAAATGAAATTAAAAGATCCTTTCTATAAAGTCAAGAATAATCTTTTCAGCTTTATACTACTGATGACTTTCTAGTAGCATCTCTGAAGGCCATCCAGAAAACTGTGGAGATTAAAAGCACTGTGGTCTGGGAACTTAGCTCTGCTTTACAGAGTTGTTATTTCATAAGGTCCAATCAAATTACCACAAACAAAACTATTCCATGAGAGGTCTTTCATAGGTAAACTTCTTCTATAACTGAAAGTATTCCAGGACCCAGAGTGCTTTGTACCCTTCTTATGACCTTAGCAAGCTGTATTTTGGGCACTAAGAGGTCAGGAACTTTGGAAAAAGCCAAAATTTTGGCTTTTTCTGATGTCTTCACTTGTTACGTTTTTCCTTGTCCATGAGAGATACAGAATGCTAACACTGAATGGTTAGAAATGTGTCAACAGCTGGGCTTGTACTCATATCTTCTACTCTCACATGTCACCCAGGACCAGTTCAATGGGATGAGGAAGTTATCATTTTTGAAGAGCAAGATGGAACCAACATTTTCCAATATATTTTATTGATTTAAACCTATAATATTAAGATAACTGTCCTTAGAAAATTTTAATAGATATCAATTGTTTCTGCACATGTACATTGCTTTTGTCTTAGTGTTTATGTAGGAAGAGCTTGTTGTCATTTAAATATTAAATATTATAGAAGAACCAGAATGTTGGGGTAGATTTCTTAATAATTCCAAACCTTAGTTCTGATTCAGTAATGAGATGATAGAAACTATAGATACTTTTCTGTATTTTTTGAATTTTGTCCCGACCAATTTGTAAGTAACAATGAGGTGATTAGCAATTCAAATTGTTGCCTTTCTGAAGCAAATTTTAAAATAGTATGAAATGCCTTCTTTCCTCTCTGAAGAAGAATTAATTGAAGTATTTTAATCGAAACAAGGCTTACTTACAAATCTTAGATTTCTTTCATCAAACCCTATAATACATTAATATAGTGGGATCCAACACTCTATTTATTTATTTATTTAGATAGTTAAAATAGCTAATTGGATCTTATCCTGTTCACAAACCAGACAAATTTAACAGGCTTAGAATGAACATGCATCTTTCTGAATTTAAAGCTGTAGAATGTTCACATAAAGAGATGAAATCCCACTTCAGAAGACTCATGTGACCTTTGCATCAAAAGTATATTTCATGCAATTCATATTTCATTTCCTGTTTTTCTTTATTATTTTGAAATAGTGGGTCCATACCTGGCTAATTTGGCTAATTCTTCTCTAAATGCTTTACCACTAGATGCTCTGTAATAATGCTCATGGCAGTGGAATTCCTATATGGATTTCACACCTTCCATTCCTTGGTGTAAATAAACGATGAAACCTTCTGTTCACTTGAGAGTGCACAAACCTGTGAATAAGATGATATACCTATCACAATGCTACTAGTCAATTAGTGCTAAGTCAAATCAAAATTAAGATTTATGTGCCACTTAGCAAAACAAGCAGATCTTTACAAAGGGGTAAAGCATCAGAGATCTGCTCTGAGCTAAAGTGGAAGAAGCTAATCAGCTCCATTGTGAATTTCCTGAAGCCTAGACCAACCAACTTTTCATACCCAATCAGAAAGCAAGCAAGGTAAAATAATAATACACACAGAATAAAACTTCAACTCAACCAGGAAGCTTGAGTTTCATACCAAAATCACACAGAACAAAAGAAATCCACATGCCAAAACCACAATGAAAAACAATAATGTGAAAATCCAAAATAATAATTCCCCATTAAACACTACAGTCCTATAGAAGAGTTTTACAGGGACAACCCTTAGAGATAACCAGGACCAGAAAAGAAGTTCTCCACATCATATCACTGTAAAAACACTAAATGTACAAAAGAAAGAGAGAATACTGAAAGCTGCAAGAGAAAAACAACATTTCATATATAAAGGAAAACCTGCCAGAATTATAGCTGGCTTTTCAATGCAAACTATGAAGGTCAGAAGAGTCTGAACGAAGGTATTCCCATTTCTAAATGACCACAGATACCAACCAAGAACACTTTGCCCAGCAAAACTGTCTATTATAGTTGAAGAGAAAGAAAAATATTCCATGACACAAACAGGCTGAAAGGACTGATGTTCACAAAAACCTTTCAGAGGATACTTGAAGCAAAGGTACCCAAGATATATATTCTATATCTTCAAAAAGATATAGAATATAGACAGACCCTTTGTATGGTTTACCGAAAGAAAGAAGAGCAAATCTAAATTAAGAAAATCAGAGATCAGAAGGGAAACATCACAAGAGACACCACAAAGATCCAGAACATTGCTAGAAGAATAAGAAAAGAGAAGGAAATTAAAGGAGTACTAATTGGAAAAGAAGAGGTCAATTTTCCCTATTTGCAGATGATTTGATACTATATATAAGAGAGATCCCCAAAATTCCACCAGAAAACTACTAGAAACAACACTTTCAACAAAGGGGCAATTTACAAAACCAATCTACAAAAATCAATGCTCTTTTTATATAGTGATAATAAGCAATTAGAAAAAGAATACATGGAAACCCTTCAGCTCACAATAGCCTAAATTACACATGTTATTGCCACAGCCCTTAATTGCCTCTTAGAACTTGAAGATAAGATGCTATTGCTGCAGACAAAACATACGTTGGACATAGAACTTGGAGCAATGGAGCTGGAATTGATCTGGATGCCACCTTCCTAAAGATAAGCTCTCAGTTTTGGAGGACACTATGCAAGCTGCTAAGAGAGACCATCAATGCATAGTCCAAGTCCAGGTTTAAGGTGTAATAACCACAGCAATGACTGGCACAGTAAACTATATTGGGGTAGTAGTGGCATTTATATCTTGGGGGTAATCAAGAGCTACCTAACTCGTCTTAAAGCCTACTCGGTGTGAGGGAACTCATTTGTGTACTGTAAATATAGCCAAATACTCATGGCTGGAAAGGACATACATCGTATAGAAAGCCCTAAGGTTGTCACATTCCTAGAGAAATGTAATTTCTATCTAATTGTTAAATATGGATCCTTATATTTACAGATGACAGTCACCATTCATCAAAGAAACTTCTTTTGCAACGGAGGAGGCTATTGCAGAATTCCACAAGTGATCATACAATGAATATGTGTCTGTGAAGTTCCCAACCCTTAATGACACATCTGTAGTGGAACTTCTATCTGTAATTAAGGCTCATGGAACATAGTAGAACAAGGGGTGGAGAGAATACTAAGGCATCTCTCAACTCTCATCAAGGAAGCTCTCTAATGCAACAGAAGGCAATGAACACAAAAGGCCAACAATAGCCAAAGCATAATGAATAAAGGACTGGAGAGTGTGGGTCCCTGGACAGGACTCCTATATTAAACTTTACCCACCCAGGGCTCAGGGACCATTGCTGAAGAAGGGGTGGAATTATTGTGCCAAAGGAGGAGGTGCATAACCATATAGAAAAAGAGTCTTACAGGCTTCTGGGACCTTGCTCATATGAATGTACAGCAATGGTGTCAGCATGCACAGGACTCATGTAAACTCAAGCAGACAAAAACCCAGCATAGAACTGGGGAAATGGGCAACAGGCCTCATCCTTAGCCAAAGAACTAATTGTTGGCAGCTCTTTACTGCTGGGTGAGGGAGAACTGATCTTCTTTAAGGTGGTGACTCTAGATAGTCTGAGTAGACCCAGTGTATGAACTTGTTCTGAGGGATGTCTGGGTATACTAACTTGACTCGATAGGCCTTAACATAAATGACAGGATGCATGAAATCATTGGGAGTGGGGACTGTGGGAGGGTGTGGATGTAAGAAGGGGGTATCAATATGATTAAGATATTTTGTATGAAACACAAAAATTCAATAAAAAGATACAAAAAGAAGTTTCTATCAGAAGCAAAATTTCTGATATAATGTATGTTATTCTGATACTCCTGGTAAGGATGCTTGAGGACTGTAGCTGCCCTGTGGTTTGTTATATGGTGGTCAGGTGACTATTAACATGTGGCATCTTGGTTTTTTTTCCCATGATTTTTAAGTAATGGTTTTGACACAACCATTGATCTTCCAGGAACCCAACTGAACTCACTTGAGATAACCTTAGTATCTGCAATTCCAGGATATGTCTGTTGCTTGACATCTTTTTAGTCTCACACAGATCACTGTTTTATGAACAAACCTTTCATTGAAAAAACATCTGCAGACAGACAGCAGACATATCTCTATTCTGTAGAAGCCTGTAATTTATTTTACTTCAATTCTCTAGGGAGTTAAACCAAGTCTCCTCATATACTGCCTCTGAATTGACTGTTATATTTGCATTTGTGCCAATTTCTAGTTTGACTTAATTTTTCCTGGACAAAAGTAGTCTATTTGTACAGTGCCCAGAGGTTCTTCAGTGGGAAGGTATGCTAGCACTTTCTAGCTTGAGACTTTGTGAGCTTGCACGCATCATATTTGCAAACATCATTTCAGCACTTATTAACTCTTTAATTTGTAAAGCCTAGATTGTGAGTTTCTGTACTCACAGAGCCTCTTTGAAGGTGTGACACTACATAAGTTAACCAGACTCTAGGAGATGGACACACACGGAAGAACATTTGGGGACACAATCTTGACTTGATAGGCCTTAATATATATGACAGAATGCATGAAATCCAGAGGGGTGCAGATAGGGGAGGGGACGTAAATGTGACCAAAATATATTGTATGAAATTAGAAAAATTCAATAAAAGTTGTTTTTAAATAAAATAAAATAAAGAGGCTCAAATTCTGGTCAATTCTTCTGTTTCCTATAATACTAATCTAGGATCTACCACAAGCTAACATTTTTGCGGTTTCCTCCCAGGAAGTATTTCTTTATCCTACCATGTGCTCACAATATTTGTATTTTCTATTCAACCAAATTTATTTAAGCTTTTCAATTGTATATTTTCTTATGATTATAGGTTAACTGTAGTTCTTCAGATTGTAGTTATTAGTATTCCTCAAAAATCACTTTTTCTTGCTTTTTAAAATGAATAACAATAACTTCTTAAAGTTTCATTTAATGAAATTTATGTAATGTGGAATGAACCCTTTGAATATGAACAGTACAATGATCTTAAACATATTCACTGTGTTATATGATTATTGGTCATAACATTTCTTCTCAAAGTTTTCAAAAATAGCCACACTTATGTACTTTCTTTGTTTACACTTCATCCATAAAGGTCCTCATCTCCTCTCAGCCCTGATTGTTTGTATTTGGGACATTGCTTACATTCGTGTACTTGATATATGTAGCATTATACAATATGCAAAATTTTTGTCAGGCTCACTTCTTTAGTTTGCTTTTCATGGAACATATGATTTAGTGTATATCAATATTTAATTTTATAGCTATGCAATATTCCACTTAATGCAGATGCAAAATATATACGTTTCCTTTTGTGCATATAAAATTACTCTCCAGTTTATCTGTTTGTCCATTGATTGATGTTTCAGTTGACTTTATCTTTGCTCTCTCATTAACAGTTGTGCCAAGAAATTATTACACAAGCATCTGAGCACCTGTTTTAAATTCTTCTTCTTCTTCTTCTTCTTTTTTTTTTTTTTTGGCTGTACTGATAATTATTTTTGCCATAGAAAATGGGGTGGGTGGGCCAGCGATCTGGACCCAGTGTGCACCCCTACTTCATTGGGGCTTGATCCTCCCCCAGCTCTGCTAGGTCCTGGGCCATAGCATCAGGCCAGGCAAGAGTGTGGTATGGGAGGGGAAACCTGTGGAGCCACAATGGGTCAGAGAGAAGCAAGGCTAGAGGGACAGCGACAAGGGGGCATTGCAGATCTTGGCCTGTCCACTGGGCTGGGCCTCAGAGCAGGCGACACACATTGCCCATGCTGTCGGCTGAGGTGTCAAGGTCATGTTTTAAATTCTTTTGGGTGTTTATCTGGAAATGAAATAGTTATGCCACATATTAATATTCTTTCTAAATTCTTGAGGAATTGTCAAATTCCTCTATTGTCTCCAGCACCTGTAACATTTTACATTCCTGCCAGCAGTATATGAATGCTTTTGCAAATCTTCAACACATTGTATTAATTAATTCTATTAAGATAATGAATCAATTTATAGCCATCCTAGTGGGTATGAAGTGGCATATCATTCTAATTTTAATTTGCATTTCTATGTAATGATCTTGAGCTTTTTAGCTAATTTTATGTATTCTTTTGAGAAATGTTTGTCTTTTATTTATTTCTTTTATGAGGAAAAATTTGTTTCTTGAATTATAGAAGTTCTTTATACATTCTGGATATAAGAAGAGTCTTATTCAATACATATGACTTTTATTCAATACATATGATTATGATTATCAGGTCTTTCTGGCGTCTTAGGGTGCACCGTCTTCAGTCTATGCCTTGTCATAGTTCATACTTTTATTGTTATAACTAAGAGTCTAAGATGATGAAGATATACCCCTATGCTTTCTTCTGAGAGTTTATTGTTTTACCACTTGTACTGAGACTGTTGATCAATATAGAATACATTTTTGTAGGTGTTGTGAGGTGGGGATCCAAGTCTGTTCTTTTTCATTTGTATTCAGATGTTAGTGTATCATTGGTTGAAAGGCATTTATTTTCCCTATTGAATTGAAAGTTTGCACACTCTCAGTGCCAATAAACTGACCACAGGTGGATGGGCTCACTTTCAGTTTTATATTTATAAATATCTTATCCTTGCATTTTTGTGTGTGATATGCAACCTCTTCTAACATTAGTACTGACCAGTCTAGAGTCTCTGTCTTAAATGCCACCTGTTGAAACAAAGAGATTCTCAGACTGGGTGAAGTGTGGTTGTGCATGCCTTTAATACCAGCACTCAGGAAGCAGAGGCAGGTGGATTTCTGTAAGAACAAGGTCAGCTAGGTCTATAGAGGGAAATGCTGTCTTAAACATTGACAACAGCAACAACAACAGAAGCTTCTCTGATGAGGGCTGAAAATTGAGAATTACACACAAATGTGTGGGTTTTCTTGATGAGAGTCATTCTGACTGGGTGAAGCTCTTCCCTGAAATGTGATAATCCACAAAGTAACATTTTAGAAAACCATTTTACTATGCAAATTTTATGTTAAATTTTATTAAAGCAACAATATTTCTCTCAAGATGTTAGAGAACATCAAGAAGGAAAATAGCTCCAGTAAGTAAATAAGATGACTATAAAAGGCAGTAAGAAATGTTTCCAGCAAAGTTAGCAGGGTGAGTCTGAAACTCAAGGAAAATGACTCATTGAAAACAAAGAAAACCAAAGCAAGATTCCACCAAAGCACAGAAGATAATAGTGCACTTTGTATGTTACCACTTTTTATCTATGTTTAAAATGATAAAATTGGAGAAAAGTCCCTTTTTTATTGCTCAGCCCTTTCAAAAACCAGAGTCATTGCCTCAGTTTGGACATTTGGGAATTGATATCTGAATAAATTACAAAAATGAAAATACAAACAAAATTATAACATACAGAGGTTTCTCTCAGGGTAAAGTCATTTTTAGTATCTTAAGTCTATTAAACAAATATGAAACCATTGGTTTGTTATTAAGAGTCATTTGACAAATAAAAATCAAAAAGAGAGTCTCTCAGTCCAAATGTGATAAAATATTTTGTTTCAGACTAGGTTTTTGGCAAAGATAAGCTAGGTAATCAGGATAAGATGCAGAAAATAATTACTTCAATATATGAGAGACTGACTAAGGAAACCAGTACTTAAGTCTTCTTCTTTTCCAGAGAGATGAAAAAATTTTTTGAGTGACTAATATTCACATATTCACTTCCCTGAGGCAAAATACAGTTCTTAAAATGGCGAATAAAGGGAGGTTTAGAAGCATATTTTTTGAGGTACAAAGCATTTTTACAAGGCGTGGTAGAAGGCATGGATTTCTAATCAGTAAGCCAACCAGGATTTCAGGAACTGAATTCTCAAAAATGGGCTCTCTTGTAGAAACTAACTGAAAAGCTATTCCTGTTTCTCCCTGCCATGTTCATGCCTTTGCATTCAAGGTCAGACTTCAAGAACTAAAATAGAAAGCGGCAAGGAGATGGATAAAGATCTGATCAGATTTGTTCTTTATTAAGTATTCAAAATCATTAGCTATCAGGGAACTGCAAATTTAATTTGAGATTCCACCTCACTTCTGTAAGAAAGCTATTATCAAGGAAACCCATGTAGCCCATGTAGTCATGTAATTCTGAGCCTTTTTATTGTGTTTTTTATTTTTTTTAATTGTTGTTTTATTATTTTGAGATACAGTCTCCCTGTAGCCCTACGGAGGCTAGAACTCACTACGTAAACCTGGCCTCAATCTCACAGAGATCTACCTGTCTATCCCTCCTGAGTGGTGAGATTAAAGGTATGCACTACCACAGCTGGCCAGAGAAGTTTCTTTTCTCAGTAGATGGAAGCATTTAATACAGAGACTCAAAATTAGTCAAAGCAATAGAGTAAGAGACTATGGGATGCTCACCCTTAAGTGGTATATCTATATCATACCCCATAAGGTTCAGCGATCATCACAGAAAAGATCTGAAAGATTGTAAGAGTCAGAGGCTGGGGAAGACTGCTAGGAAACAGTTTTCTGGACCTGACAGAGGTATTGCATTCATGATCTTGCAGTGGCTATGGTTGCCTACCCAAGACCTTCAGAAAATCAACCCAGTTGAAATTGCAGCATGGAGGAGGGAGAAATTCACAGACCCTCACCCCTAACCAAGAAGCTGTTGGCAGTTGATGGCTGCTTGGGGAGGAACAGTCGGTTTTCTTACAGGATGTGGCCCCCAGTAGGTTCCTCATGTTCCAGTGGACAGCCTATACCCATGCACACATGGGCAGCACTAATTGGACTCTGTGTCAAAAAAGAAACTGACATGAGTTGGGAGGAAGACGTAGGGGTTCTGAGAAAAATTTGAGAGGGTAAGTAGGGATGCTCTCGATCAAAATGCACTGTAAACATGTATGAAATTTTCAAGGAATAAATAAAAATTATTTTTTTTTTAAAAAAAAGAAAGAAAACAACAGCCGGGTGTGGTGGTGCACGCCTGTAGTCCCAGCACTTGGGAGGCAGAGACAAGCCGATCTCTGTGAGTTTAAGGCCAGGCGGGTCTACATGGTGAGTTCCAGGACAACTGGGGCTACAAGGAGACCCTGCTTCAAAAAGACCAAAAAAAAAAGAAAGAAAGAAAGCAAAGAACAACAAATCTAATGAGGATGTAAGGGAAAAGAACCTCCATTCACTCTTGGTGGGAGTGTAATGGGAGTGTAAACACTATGGAAATCAGTATGGATGGGCCTCAAAACTCTATAAATAAAGCTACTATATGGGGTTGGAAAGATGGCTCACCTGTCAAGAGTGCTTGCAGAGGGCCCAAGTTTGTTTCCCAGCACCTATGTTTGGCAGTTCACAACCACATATAATTACAGCTGCAAGAGGAGCCAATGCCTCTGACCTCCTAGGGTGCCTGCACTTACATGGACACACACACACACACACACACACACACACACACACAATTAAAAATAAAATAAATCTTAAAAAAAGAAAGAACTGCCATATGACCACTATCAAACTCACGGGCATATTCCTGAAGGACTCTAAGTCAACACAACTCAGAGATACCTGCACATCCGTGGTTATCACACTACTATTTACAGTAGCAAGGAATTCATTGAGGCTAGATGCCCATCCACAGATGATTAGATAATGAAAATATGGTGCATATGTACTATGGAATATTATTAAGCCTTTAAGAAAATGAAATTATGAAACTTTCTGGAAAATGGATAGAGGATGTGGGAATACTATTAAATGAGGTAACCAAGGCTCAGAAAGGCATGTGTCTTCTCATCTGCATAGACTAGCTTCTAATTTTAATATATGTATTTATGGGGGAGAAAGTGTGCATAGCAGTCAGAAAACTAGAATTGGACCCACGAGAGGAGAGAAAGAAGTGTTTAAGGAAGAAATATGGGAAATATAGTAGCACATGTGATATGATAGTAGAAAGAATACTGGGGAAAGAAAGGTAGAAATAAGGGGAGCAAGATAGCTTAAAGGAACAAGTAAAAGTATCAAACACAAGAAAGTATTATGAAAGTACCATAGTAGGAACTGGAGAGATGGCTCAGCAGTTAAGAGCACCTGCTGCTCTTGCAGAGGACCTGGATTCAGTTCCCAGCACCCACATGGCAGCTAACAACCACCCTTAACTCCAGTTCCAGGGCATCCAATGCCCTCTTCTGACCTCCTTGGGCATTGCACAGCATGAGTGCAGTTACATACATGGAGATAAAACACCTATTCACATAAAATAAAAATAATAAATAAAATATTTTTAAATGCCATAATAAAACCTGTTATTTTGTATACTAATTTAAAAATGGAATAAAATTGGTAAATGGGCAGGAAAAATAGATCAAAATACATAGTGATCATTATAAGTATACTAATTTGCAAGACCTATTAAAATAGATGTGTGCCAGTAAGCACTCCAGGCTTTTAGATGAAATCACAGAGTTTTTTCAAGGAAATAATACTCTTTCTAGGAATTTGTGTTATTAAACATTCAGAATAGGGCAGATTGGGAATGATTTGTCCTAATAAAATCCTAAATTCTAATGTCAGCTGTTTCAGAATGGTCCTCTTATTCCTTTTTATCTCCGACAGAAGTTGACTTAACACTTGAAATAAAAAAAAGTATACTAATGATCTTGTGATTTTCTGTAATACTTATCCTATACAAGGTTGTTAGTTTAATTTAGAATTACCAGACTTTTTTCTGGTTTTGGTTTGTATGGTTTTTAGACAGTGTCTCGAATAGCCCTAGCTGGCCTAGAACTCAGTTTATAGACCAGGCTAGTGTTGATCTCACAGGGATCTGCTTCCCAAGTACAGGGATTAAAGGTGTGTGCCACAATGTTCAGTGAGAATTACCAGACTTGGACTGGTGAGGTGACTCAGTCGGTGAAGGTGCTCATGGTTAGGCCCAAGAACCTGAGTCGCATTTCTGGGACTCACATGGTGGGATGGGAAAACTGTCTCTGGCAAGTTTTCTTCTGACCTCCACACATGTGCCATGGTATGCCAGCAGCACCCCCCAATAAAAAAAATATAGTACATTTTAAGAGAATTATCAGACTTACAATTAATGAACACCAAAGATTCAAAATAAAAAGAAAAATAAATTCAATAAAGAAATGACTTTCAAATGACCTACAAATTGAAGTTATCTTTGGAATTCTTAATAAAGCTATGATAAATATAAAAAAGAAGAAGAATTTTCTTGAGAATTATAATCTACAAAAGAGTGAAATGAGTATGTGAAAAATATGAAGCTTAAAAATTTTAAAGATGTTTCAAAACATGAAAATTCAATTAAATATAAATATGCTCAAATTGAATAAAGCAAGAAAAAGAGTGTGCAGAAAAGAAAACTAAAAATAGCATATGGAAGCGTAGGGCATGATGAATATTTTTCATACATGTGTAAAGCATATTGAAACTATTAAGGATGGTGATGATTCCTGCATTTTCAAACCCTCATAACTTTTAAGGTTGTACCTCTATAAAATTCAGTGATTGAGAAAGAAAATCAATTCCTTTTGTAATTTGTAAGCAGTTTGAATGAACAAACACTCAATTTGGTTTAACATTCTCAGGGATGTTTGGACTACAATAATATTAATTTCTATAAAATGGGGAATTCTTCATTCTGTGATAATATGAATCAGTTTGTAAGTCTGATTTATCAAGGTGAGTTTGGGATGTGTCATTTCAAGGTACTTAAAGTTCCAAAATATATTATTTCAGTGTGCTTTGTTCTAAAGAGTTCAGTAGTTGTATATGGAACTACATACAATGAGAATTTTGTTGGATGCCTCATTTCTACAAAGTCAAAATAGTTTCAGAATGGTCCTGCCTGCTAAGATGTACTAACAGCCTCTCAGTCCATTGTGTGTGTGTGTGTGTGTGTGTGTGTGTGTGTGTGTGTGTGTGTTTACTGCTAGCCACTTTAAAAGACAGAGGTTTATTTAACATATACTATGGAGGCTGCAAATCCAAGACCAGGTAGAATCCTCTGCCTTTAGTGAGGGCTTTCTGGCTAAATCACAACATGGTAGGTAGACAAGTGGCAGAAACACGTTTGAGGAAAGACCGTATGGTACCCTGAGAACCATATTAACTTCTTCTAAGGACAGTGCTCCCAATTACTTAACCACTTCCCATTAGGACCTGTCTCTTATATATTCCATCATCTCTTAGCATTGTCAAACTGAGAACCAAAGTTTTGTCGTGTGAAACCTCTGGGAACAGATAACCAGTTACTGCTAAGACAGATAACCAATTACTTTCAGAACGCATTTTCAGTTTGGACGGACAAATCCACAATTTAGTATTCATGATAGGGGAATGGAAACTGTATCTATTCCTTAGAATCTCTGTGGTTTTTCTTCACTCATGCTTCCAAATGAAGTAAGAACATTTCTTTTTGTACTTTGGAACATGTTTTTCCTTGAAGGAGAAATGTGAATATTGGATCATTTCTCTTATGATTTCTGTTTTTGCTTATTCTATTCCACAGGAACATTCCCTGTCCTATCTGTTTCTGTGCACCCATTTGCAAGTTAGGAGCCTATTTGTTGTATTCCCATAAATGTTCTGGGAACTTTTGATTGCTTAGCTTGTGAAATCTTTGCAAGGAAGGAAACAAGGGCAGAATAGAATTGGCCTAAAGTTTAGCTACCCATTGTAACTGCATCTATCAGTGATCTGATCTTATTACAAATCCTATTTTCCCTTCAGCTCAGATAGAACATTGAGTGACCTTAATATGATTCTTGGTTGTTTCAGTTTCCCAGATCCAATGAATTCTGTTTAGTTATTCCACCTCTGTTTTATAGTTACCAAGGACCCTGAATTAACAAATACATAGCAATTGTTCCCAGAGGAAATTCAGGGCTAAGGTGTAACATGCCTCTGAATATAATAGTTTTGTTAACCAGGCACTATTTAACTTTACTTTATGTGTGTATCCGCTTAAAGATGCCATATTTAATACATGCTGTTGATTTGTTAACATTGAAATTACAGCCAAAATCACTATGAAATTTATCTGAATGAAGCTTATCTAACATGCATATTCCATTCAATAAGGTGTATATGTCCTGGTCTCCTTGCTAGTACTAACACTTGAAAACAGGTCAGTTTTGTACCACATGGCCATTATTAACAGAAATACCATCAACGAAGTGAAAACAGAAAAGAAAAAAGAAGCCAAAAAAAAAGAAAAATAGATCATAGAGAGGGTACAAAGTTAAAGCACAGGTGTTGATAGAGAAGTCCTGGAAGACCCACAGTAGGCAGGTGGCACTTCTACTCTGTTGTAAACATGGATGACCTTGAAAGTAGTCTAACATTTGATGAAGTTAGGGTCAGAGATTCTAGTGAGTAGATAGATGACTTCACAGTTATGGGATCTGCATATGAGAATGTGCAACTTTATGTTAGAATCTTTTACACAATGTCTTTCTTGGTGTTTTTTCCCTTCCCTCACATATAAATGTGTAAATTTAAAATGATACAATTTAATATTTTAAAAACAACAGCAACAACAACATCAAAAGATTAAAAAGCCTGATAGAATTATAAGCACACAGTTTGAAAGTGTTTAGTATTTTAACTCAGTGTTGACAAGCAATCAAGTGGCATTTTCATACTGTTTCTAATTTGATCTCTAAGTTCCCCAGCTGTCACCTTCTCACCCCAACCACACTGCCACCTCCTGGCTAGAAGAGAAGACAGTCTGCTTTTCTAATGCAGACATTGGCTTCCCAGCGTGTGATTTGTACTAAAAGCCTTGATTCCCTGGGGAAAGTATAAGGGGATAATAAATGAGGCTGTAGATCTGTGAGCAGACCAAGGCTATGGCAGAAAGCCTGGTATCTGAGAGACTCCACAGCATGTAGGTGAGGCATGAAGAAAGGATGCCAAGCCTACTCTTCTGTGGTGTCTTCTAATGCAGAATCTATTCTGGGTGCTCACAACAAGTAATACATTTTAAATCTCCATGAGATCTTCTCCACACTGAAAAATCTTGATTCTTCCAGGAAATAATCGCATCTGTGGCTTTGGGATAATCTTATTTGAATAAAGTAAATAGTTATAAAAAATGAGAGAAAAATCTACCTAGAAGTAAAATCTCAGGCTAGGGACAATACTTCAAAGGTTTTTGTGAGATGTTTAATGTGATATATTTTTTAAATCATCATAACTAATATGAATAATGAAAATTTAAAAAAACTATTACATGTTTTCTATGGTGATTGTCCAGTTTCATCTTCACTATCCTGCCTGTAAAGGGAGCCTGTAAGTTTTATAGCTGAATTTTTATAACTATTGTTCTCTTTGAGGTGGCATTTACTTTTTATCCTTTCTCATGACTCCTTAGATTAAAACTTTGAATCAACCTCCTATTCTCTGATGTAAAGCAAAGATAACATTCCAACAAGACACCCTTACAAGTTTAAACAAGAGTTGACACATTGTGTCCTACTAACCTTGCTGATTCATAAATCACTTTTTGTCCTTCTAGTTCATTGAGTCTTTAGATAACACTTAAATGGCAGTGCAACTTTGCTGTATGTGACTTTTCATGCACCCATGCAACCCTCATTAATAATAAGAAATGTTTTGTGTAGATAAAAATCTCTGGCCCCTAGGAGGGCAGGTTCACCCATGTCTTTAGTATAAGGGTTCTGAGTTGATGAACTTTTCTTGCCAGGAATTCTTACCCCTTAGTGCAGCTCTTGTGGACTCGGGTCACAGACATGCAGCCCTCCATGTCTTGTCTGCTTGTCTGAAGAATTCAGAAAAATGTGACCTCTCCTTTTCTTCCTCTCGTTTCTAACCATGTTTTCCCTAATGCTTACATCTGCCCCATCATCTCGTATTTTTTTACTCCTTCTCTGAAACCCTCTTCTCCTCCTTGCCATTTGGCTGATAGTCTACCACATGTCTCTCGGATCTCATGGCAGCTCCAAACAGGCATGGCTTCATGACATTTTATTCATTCTCCCCTCCATTCATCTCTCAAGACAGCTGCTGAGATTTATGGCTTGCCTGCCCTGAGGATTTTTCCTTAAATTCTAATAAAAGGGTCCTAAAGCTTCCATTTGAGTCCATTCTTAAATTCTTTTATGGATGAGACTTAAGACCCTAGAAGGGAACCCTGCTCTCCTTGTATCAATAGGCAGCCGTCTCGCACACTCTGGTGTTTCACTTTATCCTCTTCAGGCCACTGCCTCCCTGGGTTTAAACCTTTCAAACACAGTATCAGAGCACTACTTTCCGTTCCTGCTCTTTTTTTCCAGGGAGTTGACCAAAGACACTTTTAAATTTGAAAGTGATCTTCCTGTTTCTTATTTCACTATACGTTAGAAAATAACATTAGTAAGTAAGCAGGCTTTTGATTTTAATGTGAAAATTTGTCATGAATTTGAATGCATGCTCTAAATACCACATAATGCTTATTTCAATCTGTAGGCTTTCTCTTTGAGAGTAAAAAAGGGAGTAGTATTTGATTTAGCTAGAATTGCAGCTGCTTCAAAATGCCTTTCATGTGAATTTTGGCGTACATTATATTTTATTCTTATTTTATGCAGCCCAGCTAATGTACAAAATCCAACTCATGTGACATCAAGTGATAATCACGGATGCCTCCACCTTCCTTTAGTCCCATCCTCTGAAATGCTTTGCTCTGAGCTCTGTTCAAAGATGCAAAGCAGCAGGGACCCCCACTTCATAGGAGCTCTTGAAGAGAAAGCTTGTCACACACTTCATTTAGAACTAAGAAATTTGGAACAAATCCATGGAAGTGAAAATTCTATTAGATAACTGCTACTAAATGCCTAGCATTTAAATTTGTGAATTTGAAGGAACACACTGCTCTTGAAGTAGCCATATAGTTTAGAGGTTTGTCTAAACCTTGATGGACATAAGCTTTCAAAATAGTAATCATTGCTGTGCTCCCTACTGTGAAAGTGTTCACTGGCTTTGCATACTGTTACGTGCTGTTGATGGTATTGTTATCAAGGTACCTACTTGTTCATTAAAAATCTTAAGATGAGTGAGTATTTAGTGACAATTTGCAGAAGTATATTTTTAAAATCAGTCTATATAACTTTGGAATTGTTAGTGGAATTATACATTCTGCATGCTTAGAAATCAATCTCTGGATCTAACCTTTGTCCCTCTTTAAATTTTTTTTCCTGTAATTTGTCCTGAGAAAACTAGAAGTACATGTGACTGCATTTAAGTATGTCACTGGATGTGGCTATTATTTCCTCTATCTGGTGCTGTCTGTTTCACAGGTCTCCTAAGATGCTTGGAATTATCTCAGTCTTCATGAGGTATCCACTTCTTACCGGGGCTTCCTGTTCAGGGGGACACCTTCCCTGGGCCCTGATAACCTTTTTTGATCTCTCACCTGTATTTGAGGTAACCCTGAGAGCAACTCTAAAAATAGAAAAATATCCATGTCAATTACATCTTAAGTCAGACAAAATTAGTGCTACAGATATGACTATAATATATGCATGTGACTGTGTGTATTTATAGATGACCAGAAATAAGCTGAGACTTTTGCAAACTTTAATTATTAAAACAGCAAATAAAATAACATTTTTTTTTGCCTCAATCTAGCAGAGATTCACCTGCCTCTGCTTCCTGAGTGGTGGGATTAAAGATGTGTACCACCAGCCCAGTTCAAAATAACTTTGTTTCCTTGATTTCTCTGTCATTTTTAATCAGTCTTAACAGAGTTCTATTATAAAGAGTTTATTTGTATCTCCACTAAGCAGTGATTTAGTGAAAAATTCTAACCAGGAGACTCCTTTAATTTTGCTGCCTTGAAAACTGGCCAAATACCAGAGGTTGTTTTTTGCTTATTTCAAAGATTGTAATAAGTCATTTTTTTTCACATATAATGGATCCTTTTAATGACAATTACAATGACTCCTGGGTCCAGGAAAATGTGTCCATCTATTCTTCCATAAAAGTTATTTAATTAAGAAAATATTCAAAGAGGTTAACAGAAGTCTTCCCCAGTGACTTAAGACATTGTAGTTGTCACTATATGATACCTCATGCTAGGTAATCTCAAAGGACTGTGGGAAGGAAGAAATGTCTTCCTCCTTCAACTAATATTCATTACATGAACACAGCATGCTCTGACAATTTTGTATCAACTTTTTCTATACCCAGGATTCTCATAATTAAGCTATTGTATGATTATCTCTTTACTGGTTATCTTTCTCATTATATATTGAAATTCATTAGCATAGAATTTTAACATCTTACTCAAAGTTTTGTTCTGTTCTAAATGCCTAGCAAAATGCTACAGGTAAGAGCAAAAAAAAAAAAAATATTTCAATTAGGCTGACAAGTAACATGTCCCTTTGAAGTTGTAGCACATATACTGTTATCTGCATCTATTTTATCAGCAGACGGTCTGGAAACAATGCTGTGAACTGAGAGAACTGAGGATACTTGTCACTGCCGGACGCCTATGCTGGCCTATTTTCAATTCCTGAGAGGCAGAAATTTTAGGATTCTTTATAGATAGCGTGTTCCTTTCTTTTAATCAAAGAGTTATTTTGCAAAATCTAGGTAGTACATTTTCTGATTCCAGCTCTTAGTTCAATAGTGGTGATCTTCAGTGAGCTGCTATGGTGTGGGATGATGGCTGTGAGCCAGTGTCACTAGGGATGGCTGCATCTTAACTGAACTTTGGCTGATATTTATCACACAGGAGGAAACACATTGTATACTGAAATTGATCATAATTTATCTTTTCTGTGAAATCAGTTCACTTGGTGAAATCTTACTACATTTAACTTTTGTCTCCTTACTCCTTACTCCTTTAACTTTTGTCTCTAGGGATATATTACACACATAGTCATAATGTTATGCATATGCATGCCTATTCACTCCTAACTATTTACATACATCTACATCAAATCCACACCATTCATTTTCACTTTGTATTCTAAACTCTTATACTTTGAGTTAATGCCATCTCAACTGTTGGATTCACACATTACTTACATACTCATATACCAAATAAGCAGATACCACCTATTGACAATATTTGTTTTTTACTAGGTTATACAAATAATTGTTTACAAACAATACAAACCAATTGTTTTTTGAAAAAAGTATTTTACTATTTTTATTTTATGTGTATGAGTATATGCATATATGTAGATTCACCAATGTTGTGCAGTGCCTGCAGAGGCCAGAAAAAGACATCGATCCCCTGGAACTGGAGTTACAGACAGTTGTTAGTTACCATGTGGGTGCTGAGACTCAAACCCAAGTCCTCTTTGAGAGCAGCCAGTGTTCTTAACCACCAAACCATGGCTCTAGGCTCCCAGCTTGTTTTTAAGGAAGTCAATTCAAAAGAAAAGATGTCATTTCACATATACTTAAGAAAACATAACTGCAAGTGTTTTAAAATTTCATTGTGTGTATTCATTGTACATGGTACTAGTTATACAAGGACACTGTCATGCAAGTGTATATTGTGTGCTGAGCACATTCTCCTACAAACACCCCTTGTTTCTCCTTTCACAGTCCTCACCCCTACAGTTAGCCTTTAGTCTCCTTTGTGCTCCTAGACTGTTTTACTTATACTTTCATATCATCTGTAAGCAAATAGCTTTATGTAACTACATGAAGTCTAGGAACTACAAATGAGATGAATATGTTATTTGTCTTTCTGAGACTGCCTTGATTTGCGTGATATGATTATCTCTCCAGTTGCATCAATTTTCCTATAAAAAACATACTTTATTTTTTCTTTATGGCTGAAAAAATTCCCTTGTGAGATTGTACCAAATTTTCTTTAAAAAGTCATATGTTGATAGACACCTGGGTTGGTTCCATAACTTAGCTACTTTGAATACTGCAACAATAGACACTGATGGACATGTATCTTTATGAGATATTGACATGGAATTCTTTAGGAAAATATCCAGGAGTGATATAGATGGGTCATATGGTAGATGTAGTTTTACGTTTCTAAGGGACATCCATACAGAATTCCATAGTAGCTAGGCAAGTTTACATTCCCACAAAAAGTGTTCACTTTTGTCCATTTCCTTACTTAGCATTTGCCGTTGTTTTACTAATGACTACCATTCTAACTAGGATGAAACAGAACTTAAATGCAGTTTTAATTTGTTTTCCTCTGATGACTAATGAGTGTACCAGCTTCCACCAGGTATTCATGAAAATGGCAGTATTGGGAGTTCTTCAATCTGGTTACCCAGATGAGTGTGTGGAGAATGGAAGACAGTTAAAAAGCCCACATTTGGTTAACTGGAGAGAAGGCTTACTGGTTGAGAGCACCTGCTATTCTTGAGGTTTTCTAAGTCCTACAGACCTGCACAGTCACCCACACCTGCACAGCATAGACTCACATAGACATACACACATGCACACAAATGAAAATAAAAATAAATTGCCCTTGTGGGACAGATAGAAACACAAGCCAGTTAGCTGATTTCAAATGGCCCAAATCTTTAAGGTGCTAGAGTGGGTCAGCAAACCTTACCCCTTGACCCCTGACTCTGGGAAAGTATAAGAGCAATTTCATCTTCTGGCAGGAGATAACCTCTGCTTCCCATTTCTTCTAGGCAAAGATCCTCTTATCTTTGAGAAAAGATAGAAGTACTGTTGCCTTATTCCTTACTGTGAGGTCTTAAAGCCTTTTAGGTCTAGAGTCTCACAACAGTTGATCTCATACCTTTCCCAGGGGATAGGACAAGCAAACTCTGGCCTTCTCAAGATTTGTCACATATTAGAAGCAGAGTTTCACTTCCCCAGGGGTGTGAGGAGCAGGAAGCCTTAGAAAGCTTCACAATGAGGTCTCGGGCATACTGATCACTTTTTAAAAATTCATTCATTTATTTTTAAATTCATTTTTAAAAAATGTACTCACTTTATGTATATGAGCATTCTGCCTGCATGTGTGTCATACGCTTTGTCTTCTGAGTTCTCTTCATCTGCTACTTTGCACATGATTTTGTACTTTCCCACAGGTCCTCTAACAATTTATATGTATTAATTAACATTATTTAACCTACAATTAATATATCACATTTCCAACAAAACCTAGGCATAGACAGAGAAGTACTGCTTGTTCCCTTATATAAGTAAGCTAAAACAAATTGACCTCAAAGTTGACCTCAGAGTAGTATAATGTTTAGTGAAGCCTGAGAAGGGTGTGGGATGTATAAGGATAGAACATAAAACTTCATTTGATCAGTGCACCTTGTACACATATGTAGATATATACTGAATTCCATTAATGTGTACCATTAATGTGCATTCTTAAATTAAATAAAATATCCCTGAACAATAAAAATATTTATTATGGAAAGGGAATTTCAGAGACAACTGCTTCAAGATTGGTTTAGTCAGTCCTCAGTGACATTGTGAAGAATATGGCAGTTTTACAACCTCTACTTGGTGGCTTTTATTGTAGATGAAAGGCAAGATGCTGCTGTATGATGTCCAAGCATTGGACTCAGATATAACAATTTTTAGTGAAATAAATACGATTGTTTTCTTTCAGTATTCACTTAAGGATTCCATTTTTCATAAACCCCTCATTAAGCTTTATTTCACATCTCATTGGTCAGAATTGGGTCACATTTCCATTTCATTATCCTTAGACCCATTAGGCCCACTTATGGAGATGTTTGTATCTTCAGATTCCCATGAGACAACACGGAAATAGAGAACCTGAAAAGCAAGCTTGATTTGTAAGGGGGGAACAAAGATATGTGTTATGGGTAATAACAACCGAAGATACCAATAAGAACCATTGTTACTTATTTCCAGAAGACTCTCAGCTTATATTAAAGGATACACTTCTAGTACTTTGCAGAATTTAGCATTTCTGCCTCTGCTGGTGTGATCTTCTGGACTTCCTGCTGCTTACTGCCTCCACTTGGGTCAGCGGGATTTGGTGACTGCTTAAACAAATAGCTTGCATGTAAGTAACATTATTTATGTTTTTCCATCTATAAAGTTCCAGGAAAATCTCAACTATGTCAATCATTTTACTTCCTCAGCATTATGTATGATGCTGTTTTGAGGAAGAGACTGAAATCCTGAACTAGATTTTTTTCATAGTTCAACAGTGCACATTGTAATATGCCAGTTTTATGTACAAATATCCCTGGTGTGGTATAGAATTTTTGTGTTTTTTGTATGATTGGTTTCAACACAAGATAATTTACTCATCATGTAATAATTCAAAACTTGAAAGTAGATGGCCATATGGATGTAAAACATTTCATTCATCTGGCATAGATAATAACTTGATGGAGGAAATGTCAGATAAAATTACCCTTAACTGATGCTGAGTCCCCTATGGAAATCCTGTAACTCTATTGCACCTCTTTCAAAAATTCTGTGCTTGGCTTGGATGAAATTTCTATTATTAAATAAACATCTCATGTAGTGTACCACCAAGAGTCGTTGAGCATATAATCCAAATTCAATCTAAAAAATGAATATCATTGCAAATGGTCATTCTAATAGAAATCTTTGGAGTGTTAAATTTATACTGAATAAAATCACCGAAAACATTCATTTCTAGTTGTTCATCCTTCATACTTAATAGATGTTAAGGCTTTTAAGTTGATGTCTGAGAGGTGAATATTTGACTTCCAAACTCATTGTCTCTAAGTCATTGTAATCAGTAAACTATCATTGGTGGAAGTGTCAGTGAAAATGGCAGAGTAAGGGTTTTGGGAAGTGCACTGCTTCACAAAGTAACAACAAACCTTGTCAGAGTAGTCAACATTAAGTTACAGGCAATCCTGGAAATTAACTAAAGTCTTACAACAACTTGAGGAGCATTCAGTTAAGGAAACTGGCTGGACTGGAGTGTTCTACCTTCCCCCAGTCCAATTTTCTGCATCCTAGCTCCTTGGCATTCCTGGAAAATAACAGCCCATCTTCCTAGAACTGGAGGAAGCAATGCTGGTAGAGTTCTTTCCCAGCCTTACTCTAAGAAAGGACTCACATCTTGACCTGCGCAACATGTTCTACAAAGGTCATTGGCTAAATGCAATAAAAATAAACAACTGCAATTATATCTAAAAACAAAACAAATAGGCCTTGGGACATATGAATATTGATTACAGGATTTCTGGTTGTTACATTATTAAATTTCAAATGTTAATTTTCAGCAAAACTTGAACTGAGATATTCTGTCCCATAAACAGAATCTAGAGCAAACAAAACAAGCTGTATAGATTAGCTACCCCATTCCTCTCATCACTGTTCCTGCAAGCCTCTCTACAGGCTGGCTCCTATTCCTTAAACCCAAATCCCAGGACTACCTTTCCAAACCAGATTAACCACCTACCCTACCATAGATTTATAAATTATCACCCAGGCAGGCCCCTCACCAGCAAATTCCCAGCCTTGGGATCAGGCAGACAGACCTGTTCAGCCAGGACTCTGGTAAGCCGGATCAAGCTCACTGCATCCCTTTTGCATTTCTCTCATCCACCTACACTCTGCCCCCTGCTGGCCTCTCTCAGAGGCTCACTCCACCCCCACCCCATTCCCTGCTAGCCTGGCCTCTCTCACAGGCGGCCCAGCCTCAGCTCCAACTCATTATCCACAGGAGTACTATTTACCCCATTCCTCTCATCACTGTCCCTGCAAGCCTCTTTCACAGGCTGATTTATTCCTTAAACCCAAATCCCAGGACTAGCTTCTCAAACCATATTAAACACTCACCCTACCATAGATCCCTAAATTCTCACCCAGGCAGCCCCCTCACCACCAAATAAATACCCAGCCTCTAGATCAGGCAGACAGACCTGCTCAGCCAGGACTCTGAACCAAAATTAAATTAAACAGAAGCAGAGTATAAGTTCCTGTTCAATACGTAACTGACAAAGAACATCCATATGCCCAGATGGCAATGCAAAAACACAAATAATATAAAAAACCAGGAAAATATGTCCCCAACAAAACCCACCAGTCCTAGAGAAGGGAAGAACATTGAGAACCACCTTATAGAACCCCAAGACACAGAATTTAAAAGAACAATCATAAACATGATAAAAAAATTACAAGAAAACAATCAACTCAAAGAACTCAAAGAGAAAAGGCATAAACTTTGACAGAAGTTCTACTATACAAATATGTGGCTTAATGAAATATAAAAAACAATCCATAATTTGAAAAGGCAAATTCACTGAAGAGACAGAAACAGTGAAGAAAACCCAAATGGAAATGAAACATGGGACTGAGAAACTCAATAAACCAAGTAGAAACAACAGGAGAAAGTCTCCAAGGAGAATGAATAAAATGGAAAACAGAATATCAAGACTGCAGAATAAAGTTGAAGATTTGGGCTCCTTAAGCAAACACTATGCAAAATTCAAAAAACACAGGAATGGAATACTCAGGAAATGTGGGACAACATGAAATGACCAAATCTACATATTATAGGCATAGAGGAAGGAGAAGTAAATCAAACCAATGGGATCGAAGAGATCTTCAATAGGATTATAGAAGAAAACCTCCCTAAATTAAGGAAAGATATACCTATAGAGGTTCAAAAAGCATAGAGAGCACCATTAAGATGTGATCAGAACAGAAAGTCCCCAGGACATATCATAGTAAAGGCAATAAATGTACAGGAAAAAGAGAGGGTACTGAAAGCTGCAAGAGAAAAACAAGTTACATATACAGGAAAACCCATCAGAATAACAGCTGACTTTTCAGTGCAAACTATGAAAGCCAGAAGAGCCTAAAACAAAGTATTACCAGTTCTAAAGAACCATGGATGCCAACTCTGAATACTTTATCCAGCAAAACTATCTATCAAAGTTGAAGGGGAACAGAAAATTTTCCATGACAAATAGGCTGAAAGAATTCATGTCTTCCAAACCAGCACTACAGAGAATAGCTGAAGCAATAAAAAGGACTGAAGAAAGGAAGGAATGAGCCCAAAAGGCCACATAAAGAAAATAAAGAAATGTTTATCAATGGAAATATAAAATAGGGCCACAAACACAAAGAAATTAAAATGACAGTACGAAATCCACACCATTCAATATTAACACTAAATATCAATGGCCTCAACCCCCTGTCAAAAGACAAATGTTGGTGCAATGGATCAAGAAAAAAAAAAATCCATCTTTTTGTTGTCTTCAAGAAACTCATCTCACCTTCAAGGA
This sequence comes from Nannospalax galili, assembly GCF_000622305.1. Taxonomy (NCBI): domain Eukaryota; kingdom Metazoa; phylum Chordata; class Mammalia; order Rodentia; family Spalacidae; genus Nannospalax; species Nannospalax galili. The sequence goes on along the minus strand of NW_008333887.1, from coordinate 864,530 downwards.
TAGACACTATCTTAGAGTGAAATGATGATATTCCAAGCAAATGGCCCTAAGAAGCAAGCAGGTGTTGCAATTTTAATATCTGACAAAATAGACTTCAAATTAAAACTCATCAGAAGATATAAGAAAGGTTACTTCATTCTAATCAAAGGAACAATTGACCAAGAAGATATTACAGTCATGAACATTTATACACAAAACTCTGGGGCACCCAGTTTCATAAAAATCAGTAGTCCAGGACTATAAAACAGAGATTGGCACCAACTCAGTGATAGTGGGCAACTTTAATACCCCACTTTCTTCAATAGACAGGTCAAAATGACAAAGAACAAACAGAGAGACATCTGAATTAAATGATGTGCTGTATGAAATGGACCTAACAGATATATACAGAATATTCTACCCAGCCACAAAAGAATAAACTTTCTATTCAACAGCTCATGCAAGTTATTTTAAAATTGACCACATTCTGGGGCACAAAACAAATCTCAACAAATATAAAAAAAAAATTAAAGAACTCCATGCCTTCTATCAGACCACAGTGCAAATAAAGCTTATAATCAACAGCAAAAGGAGCTCTAGTCAATACACGAACTCATGGAGATTAAACAAGACACTCCTAAATCAAGAATAGGTCAAAAAGGAAATTAAGAAAAAAATAAAAGTGTTTCTGGAACAAAACAAAAATGAGAACACAACACAACCAAAACTCTGGGACACCCTAAAAGCAGTCCTAAGAGGTAAGTTTATAGCTCTTAGTGCCTACATTAAAAAAAAATCAGAAAGAGCGCATGTAAATGACTTGAAAATACAACTCAAGATTCTGGAAAGGCTAGAACAACCAACCTCAAGAAGGCAAGAAGAAAGAATATGCAAGAAGAAATAATTAAATTCAGAGCAGAAATTAATGAAATAGAAACAAAGAAAATAATACAAAAAATTAATGAATTTGAAAGTTGGTTCTTTGAAAGGTTAAATAAGATAGACAGACCCTTAACCCAGTTAACCAAAAGAAAGAAAGAGAAAATCCAAATTAACAAAATCAGAAATGAAAGGGGAAATGTCACAACAGACACCAAAAAAATCCAAATCATTCTAAGGGAATGCTTTAAAAATCTATACTCCATTAAATTTGAAAACCTAAAAGAAATGGATGAATTCCTAAAATTATGGCCACAACCGAAGTCAAACCAAGAAGAGATCAACATATAAACAGACCCGTAAAAAATAAGGAAACAGTAATACAAAACCTTCCAACCAAAAAAAGCCCAGGCCCAGGCGGATTCAGAGCAAAATTCTACAAGACATTCAAAGAAAATCTACAACCAATACTGCTTAAATTATTAAAAAAGATAGAAGCAGAGGGAGAACTCCAAACTCCTTCTATGAAGCCAGTATCATTCTAATATATCAAAACGAGGTAGACACAATAAAAAAGAAAACTATAGACTTATCCCTTTAATGAACATAAATACAAATATACTCAACAAAATACTTGCAAACTGCATACAGAAACACATCAAAAAGATCATCCGCCATGATCAAGTTGACTTTATTCCAGACATGCAGGGTTGGTTCAATATATGCAAGCCAATAAATGTAATAAAACATATAAAAGGACTTATAGATAAAACCACATGGTCATCTCAATAGATGCGGAGAAGGCATTTGACAGAATCCAAAATGTATTTAGGTTAAAAGTTCTAGAAAGTGTTGGTCTGGAGAGAACATACCGCAACAAAACTAAGGCTGTATGCAACAAACCCATAGCCAACTTCATCCAATATGGAGAAAAATTGGAAACATTCCCATTAAAATCATGTACCATACATAGCTGTCCACTATCTCCCCTCTTTTTCAATATAGTGCTTGAAACCCTTGCTATAGTAATAAGACAAGAGAAGGAAATTAAAGGAGTACCAATTGGAAAAGAAGTGGTCAGATTATCCTTATTTGCAGATAATATGATATTATACATACAAGATCCAAAAAATTCCACTAGAAAATTGCTGTTAGAATTGATTAATGCTTTCAGTAAAGCAGCAGGATAAAAATAAACTTATAAAAATCAGTAGCCATTCTATATACCAATAAAAAGCAATCAGAAAAAGCACTAGAGGAAACCCTCCCATTCCCAATAGACTCAAAAAAAAATTAGGAATAAACCTAACCAAAAATATTAAAGATCTCTACAATGAAAAATTCAAAACTCTAAAGAAAGCGATAGAGGTAGACACTCAGACATAGAAAGACCTGCCATGCTCATGGGTTGTTAGAATGAATATTGTAAATTGGCTATCTTATCAAAAGCAATGTATAGATTCAATGTAATCTCAATGAAAATACCCATGACATTCTTCACAGACCTTGACAAAATAATCCTCAAATTCACATGGAATAACAAAAGACCTTGGATAGCCAATATAATCCTGGGCAAAAAGAACAATGCTGGGGAGATCACCATCCCAGATCGCAAATTATATTACAGAGCTATGGTCATGAAAACAGCATGGTACTGGCACAAAAATAGACACATAGATCAATGGAACACAATAGAACACCGAAACATGAGTTGATATAATTTCAGCCATGTGTTACTTGACAAAGGTGCTAAGAACATACAGTGGAGGAAAGATAGCATCTTCAATAAGTGGTGCTGTCAAAACTGGATCTCTACCTGAAGAGAAATGAAATTTGACCCTTATCTTTCATCCTGCACAAAAGTCATCCTGCACAAAAGATCTCAATATAAAACCTGAAACTCAGAAACTGCTAGAAGAAAACATAGACAGCACCTTCCAAGATATAGGCATAGGAAAGGACTTTCTAAACCAGACACCAGCTGCTCAGGCACTAAGGCCAATAATCAGTAAGTGGGACCTCATTAAGTTACAAAGTTTTTGTACAGCAAAAGAAACAACTAAGGAAGGGAAGTGTGAACACACTGAGTGGGAGAACATCTTCACCAGATACACATCTGACAGAGGATTAATATCCAGAATATACAGAGAATTCAGAAAGGAAGAAGAACATCAATGACCCAATAAAAAGATGGGTGAGAGACCTAAACAGAGAATTCTCAAGAGAAGAAATAAAAGTGGCTAATAAGCACCTTAAAAAGTGCTCAATATCCTTGGTAATTAGAGAAATGCAAATCAAAACCAATTTAAGATTTCATCTTAGCCCAGTCAGATTGGCCAGGATCAAAACAACCGAAGACTCCAAATGCTGGAGAGGATGTGGAGAAAGAGGAATGCTCATTCACTGCTGGTGGGAATGCAAAATTGTGCAACCACTATGGAAAGCAGTGTGGAGAATCCTCAAAAAACTAAAAATGAACCTACCATATGATCCAGTGATACCACTCCTTGGCATTAACCAAAGGACTCATCATATGGTAGAGATACCTGCACATCCATGTTTGTTGCTGCTATCTTCACAATAGATAAGAAATGGAAACAACCTAAAGGTTCCTTAACTAACAAATGGTTAATGAAAATGTGGTATGTCTATTTAATGGAGTTGTACACAGCAGTAAGAAAAGGTGAAATTATGAAATTTGCAGGTAAATGGATGGAGCTTGAGAGTGTTATACTAAGTGAAGTAACACAAACACAGAAAAACAAGCAACATATGTTTTCCCTCATTTGTGGATTGTAGCACCAATCCCTTATGTGAGTCTATAAATTCTGAAGTAACAACAGGAGCCAGGTAAAGGCAAAAGATACATGGAGGTAAAGGATAAGAAACAACCTGAAAGGGAGCTAGTAGGGAACAGATGCTACTAGAAGGAGGTGGAAAAATTATGAGTAATTGGCAGGGAGGATAGGAAGGAAGGGCATGCAAGGGACCATGGTGTAGTGGAGGGAGGGAAGTTAGGAATGGAAATATGGTGGGAGTCAAGAGGTATTGAGGGGAAGGTGGGAATAATGGGGTCATTGTGACTAGGAAGGGAGGGAGGAGGGAGGCTGGATAGGAGAAAAAAGAGTAGAGATGAGTCAATCTCAGGAAGGGCAGGAAACCTAGAGGGAAAAGTGATACCCTAGAAACTCTTTGAGATGTGTACACAGAGTGTCTGAACATTAATGCACATGTATACCTTGGAGTTGCTTGGAAGGAAACTCAGTGCCAGCTAGAAGACACCTCCCTTAAAGTGACAAACAGGCCATACAGCACTCATCAAAGAAAGTTCTTTCTGCAACGGATGGAGGCTACTGCAGAGTTGTATATCTGGTCAGCCATAGAGAATATGTACCTGGGAGATACCCAGTAATGGGTGACATATCAGCAATCAAATTCCAACAACCAAGGCTCATGGAACATCACAGAATAAGGCGTAGAGAGAGGGCTAATGCACTCTCAGCAGTGAGGCTTCCATGTTACACACAGAAGGCCTCAGCTGGCCAAGTTTTGGAGAATAAGAGACTGTAGAGTGTAAGATGGGATTCCTATCTGGAACCTCACCCACCCATAGTTCAAAGACCATTGCAGAAGAGGAGGCAGAAAGATTGTAAGAGACAGGGCTGGTTCATGAAAGTATGAGGTGGAGGCTTGCAGGCCAATGGAGGTTTGCTCATGTGCACCTGTGGCAGCAGTGGTGTCCAACATGACCCATGTTGGCTCAATTAAACAAGGGCCCAATGGGGAGGCAAGCAATAGGTAGCAGGTCAGCACTAGATTGAGAACAATTTGAGACTGTATACTGCTGTGTGAGGGAGAGTACGACTTACATACAACACTGGATGGGCTGGCTAGACTCCAGTGGATGCATTTACACTGAAGTATATTTGGGTAGAAATACCTGAATGAATAGGACGCAGCATGCATGGAAGAGTGTAGGAGGAGGTGCAGCCTAGGCAGCCATAGCATGTGCACAGCAAGTGTGGTAAAACATCCGGCTGAGGCAAACCTGTGATCTGTGTGAAAATGGCCTGATACAGAGAGCCAGTGAGGAACAGACACAACCTATCAATGGACCAATAGGACACTGGGAGAGGGGATATAAGGGAACCCCATATCTGCAATAAACTAGTCTGCAGCTGCTCGTACTGTCTGCTTCTCACCTGACTCCCAGTGTCTGTGTTGTGGCTCCTCACCAACTCTATCCCTGCCCGGAGGGCCCCAGGACACCCACAACATCTGGTGCCCAACGTGGGTTCCCCATGCTGGCATGGGTATTGACCTTCCTTGGGTTCTGGCCACCTTTGTGGTAGCCACTTTTGTCTTCTGGACCATGTTCTTTGCACTTTTCTGTCAGCCGTACATCGACCGCTCCGGAGATTGGCCTTAGTTCCGCTTTCTCCACCCATGACTGCCTGGGTGCCTCTCCCCCACTTTCCTTGGTGTTGTGAGATGCCCCCTGCCTGAAGTTTCAGTAAGTCGGCCCCTACATGTTACATGTGCCTTTGGTTCTCCTGTGGTTGAGCGTAAGAACACCCTGTTCCCTATTCCCTTGCCCTGTCTATCGATTAGGGAGGTACACATTTTGCTTTTGGTTTGCCAAGTGCCTCCACATAAAGGCTGACCCCTGAGGAGGCGGAATCCAGGAGTGGCCCCCGACTGCTGCCCCTCATCTGGAGACACCATGTGGGCATATGGCTGTGGCCTAATGAACCGTGGAAGTCCCCCAATAAGCACACGACATCTGGGTCTGACACATGCTCTTTGTTTGTCTTAGAATTAACATGGGTAATCCCCCCCAGCTGTAGGGAACCCCAAATCAGGGCATTAAAATCCCTCCTTGTAACCCGAGGTCTTAAAGTTTAAACCAATAACTTAGCTGCTTTCTGGAACAAGGCTACTATCCTCGTTCCATGGGTGACTTCGGAAAACATATGGGACCCTGACCTCTGGAGGCTCGTTCTCTTCCTCACTTGAAAACGCAAGGTCTCGTCCAATGTTGTCCCGCCTGCTTAATTTGTCCCTATTCTCCTAGCAATTATCACCAGCCTTAATTCCTCTTCACGAGAGGATGTGATAGCAGTTCACAATAAACATTGTCAGGAACAGGCTACTGTCAATCTGTCCATTTCATCTACCCAGATGGGTCGCAGTGCCTGTCTTACCCACCCCCCACAACCACAAGGAATGTGAGGAGCCAGCCTGTGGTGCCAAGGTGCATGACCCATCAACCACTCTGCCCTCTAAATACCCTTGGCAGGATATACGCTCCTCACGTGACCCTACTGCCCTGGAGCCTTCTTACTTACCCATCCCTTCAAGTCACCCACTTGCACTTCCCCTATTGCCAGGACACGACTCACCCAGTACACCAAGGGCTCTTGGTCACAACAGTTCCTTAAGTACTCTCATCATCCTGATTATTCACATATACCTCCTTGGGAGGAATTCTTTTGGTTCTACTCATCCTTGTCAAGTGTCTCTTTCAGCATGCCTGATGGCAAAAATGTGTCAACAGAGCCACACACCAGGTCCTCTTGGCACTTCAACACATAGGCCACGATCCTCCCCATGAGGTCCTACAGGCCTGGCTCATGGAAATCCATGAGGCCTCTGTATAATTGCCTTCCTCAATCACCCTGGTGGGCTCATACCCAGGGAGGTCGCCCTTTGAGGGCCCATAGTCAAAGACGGGTAAGAGCTTGCTAACCAAGCCACACTAAGACAGGCATGGTCCATAATATTGGGGACCCCCTGAGGTGGGGCCAACAATGCCAAGGCAAAGAATCTTGGCCCCCACTAGAGTCCCATAATGCTTAAAAACAAAAAGGGTGGGGATGTAGGAGGAAGTGCAGCCTGGGCGGCCAGAGCATGCATGCAGCAAGCAGGTGAAACATCCAGCTAAGGCAAACCTGTGTTCTGCCAAAAGACATAGAGATAGCTGATGCAAAAATGGCCTGATACAGAAAGCCAATGAGGAACAGACATGACCTATCAATGGACCAATGGGACACCGGAGGGGGCATATAAGGGAGCCTCATATCCACAATAAACGAGTCTGCAGCTGCTCACACTGCTTGTTTCTCACCTAACTCCTGGGGTCAGTGTTGTGACTCCTTGCCAACTCTATCTCTGCCCAGAGAGGCCCAGGACACCCACAACAGCAGAGTGCATAGGGTTTGGTGGGGAAGGGGGAGGTATGGATTGGGGAGGGGATCTGGATGTGAGTGGGAAATATTGTATGAAATTTTAAAAGCTTGAAAAAAAGATAAGAAAAAAAAGATTGATATTTTAAAAGGACAACACACACACAAACACACAAACAAATACATAATAAATAAATAAATAAATAAATAAATAAATAAAATAAAAAACTGTATATTTTATGAACAGAAGGAACCTGTTATTTTTAATGTGAATGAAAGAAGAAAATCCAATTACAAAGTATCCTTCCTGCCCCTTTTAGGTTTTCCTCCCTAGCACCTCTCACATGTTCTCTTTTATTTTGAGATTTTTAAAAATTTATTTTATGTATATGAAGGCCTAGACTTCATGTTTGTTAGTGCACCGCATGCATGCTGTGACTGTGGAGGCCAGAATAGGGTAGTCTTTGGATCCCCAGAAATTGGAACTACTGGTGGTTCTTAGAGCCCCAAGACCCCTTTTTAAATAGCAGCATTAATCCATCCATTACTGCAGAGCTCTCACCATCTGAATGGCACTCATTTGGTCCAAACTTCCAAGACTATTGCATTGGGTGTTAAGTTTCAAAATGAATTTGGGGAGTAACCAAAAGATTCAAACAAAAGCATAGATTAAAAATCTCTAAGAGATGAAATTGTATGTATCTAATAAAATATGGATAAATCATTGTGACCTAGGATTGTACAAAGGTTTGCTAAATTTGATATGTAAGCTACAAGTCACCAGTGAAAATATAAGTAAATTAGGCTCTAGTAAAGTTAAAAACTTTTGTTCCATGAGGGAAAATATCCATAAAATATAAACAAAAGCAAAACAATGACTAGAGTGTGAAAGACTATTTGAAATTTTATCTGATAAAGCTTAATGCCTAGATTTTAAGCCAGTAACAAATTAATAATGAAAAAAAACACAATTAAAAATGGGCCATTTTTTTATGAGACATTTTGTAATCAATATAGTGATTACCAACAGGCACACACAAAGAAGATATTTTTATATTAATTACCAGGGAGAATTAAGTGAAAACAATGAATATGACTTTGCATATACTAGTCTGATTACAACTAAAAACAATGGATAATTGTAGGAGAGGAAGTACCAGGCTTAAGCACAGGCTGCACTAAGAGAACACAGCTTCTGCTTTGAGAGCCGAGCTCGTGCTTCTGCAAAATAGCCAACCTATGATCTGCCAGATAAGGGGATCCTGCCCAGATGAGGGGATCTATCAGGAAGCGAGACACCAACTTATGGGACACTGGGAGCAGGGGGAAAGGTATATAAGGCTTGTACTTCTAAGCAATAAATGAGTCTGCACCTGCCTAGTGCCTACTCTCATCCAGCTCCCAGAGTCTGTGTGTTGATTCTGTGCCACTCACCCCCACCTTGGCCAGAACCCTAGTTCCCTGCAGTTCCTCATAGGCTGGACCCTCGAGGAAACCTGCAACAGCTGGCACCCGAACAAGGTTCCCGGGCCCCCAGGTGTTGGTGATGCTCCCAACATTGGTTCGTTTGGTGAGGAGGCCCCAGGTTTTGTCTGTCCATTTGGCTGCTTGAGGGTGAGCAAGTGGCCCCCTCCTCTGTCCCCTCTACCCTGTTTGTCATATTTGTTGTTAAATCAGGAAGGCACACTCCGCCATGTGGTCCTGAAGCCCACGTCGGCACCTTTCCCTTCTCGGCTCATCCCAGTGAGTTCACATAAGGGCTGATCCACCCAGAACTCAGAGCCCAGGCTTTGGGTCATTCTGTTGCCTGTCCCAGAGACACCATGTGAGCATACAGCTGGAGGTGTCATGGCCTCCAGAAGTCCCTCACTGAGCACAAGACATTTGGATCCAATACACCTTTTCATGTTGGGGCAGTTTACATCCGAGTGGCTCACAGTCCTTGTTTGCTTCATTTGTGCCCTGTTGGTAGTCACTCTTGCCTTTTACTTTTGTGGTGAGTTTCCCTTCATGGGATCTTCCCACAGTGGGCAACTTACCACCACAGTGCAAGGAGCCACAAACAGCAATGCTCAAATCCCTCCTTAGAACTCAGGGACTGAAAGTTAAACCAAAAGATATTGAAAATTTCTAGGATGAAGCCACTAACTTGGCCCCTTGGGTCTTTGCTGAGAATATGTGGGATTCTGTCCTCTGGATGCGGGTCATTTTCTTGGCCCAAAAAAGGAAAGTAGGATCGGTAGTCATTCCCCCTGCCTCGTTTGTTCTGATCCTTTTAGCCATCATTACCAGCCTTAAGCCCTCCTCCCCTGAAGAAGTCATTTCAGCCCACAATAAGCATTGTCAGGATCAAGCCAGTGTAGACCTTGTCATTACTTCAACCCCCGTTGACCTTTATATAGGAAATGCCTCCAAAGTTGATCCAGAGGAGAAAGGGGCCCCCTTTCCTCTACCTCAGACCCTGCTTTCAAAGCCACAACAATTGGAGACACCACCACCCCAGTACCCCTGGAAGGAACTATGTTCTGCCTGTTCTGATGCACCTCCTACTTATTATAACCCCCCATGGCCTGCCCACCCCTTGCTACCCCTTGCTGGCCATTGTCTGCCTTTCAGGTTAATGTCAGCCCAAATGCTGCACAACAGCCATAGGTGCCCACCCCTCTCACGGTCCTTGCACTCATCTGTAAAGTTGCAAATGAATCAGGACCCAACTCCCCATATTTTGAACAAGTCCTTTGCCAATGGGCCATGGAGGTACAGACCCATTATGATTGGTATAACTTATTAAAGGTGGTATTAGAGCCCTCAGTCTTCCTGAGCTGGCATTCAGCTTACGATGATCAGGCTGAAAATCAGGTACGTCTCAACCTTTAATATGGCCTTAATATTACTCTGGGTATGCGAACAGGACATGGACAATATATTGACCCCATTTCCCAGTCCACTATTGGCCTTCATGCTTACTACCAACAAGTTAGTGACTGAACTTCAAGATTGTAAGTCAGAGCCCCATTCGGATTTGGCTCCTTTAAACTCCACCTGGGGTGCCCCTTGGCCTGGCAAGTAAGAGGGGAAATGAGACAGATTTTATGGACCCTCCCAATTCTTAATCTCTCCCCCTTAATGACCTTATTTCTGGATGGGATCACTGTGAAGGGCCTAGTTGACATGGGAGCTGATGATACCATCATCACCGAGAATGAGTCTCTTTGGTTCCACATTGGAAATATGGGTGTGACCCGCCCATTAAGGGAGTGGGGGGCAGCCATGACACAAAGCTGGTCTTCCGCCCAGTACACTGGAAGGACTTAGATGGGAGTAAAGGTACATTCACTCCCATAGTGGCTGACGTCCCCCGCAACTTGTGGGGCCAAGATGTCCTGGAGGACATGGGTGTGGTCCTTACCACAGATGATTAGGCCTTTTATGATGATGTCATAGCCCATGATAAACTTGGCCTCTCTGGGAGAAATCAGAGCCCTGACCAGCACCCCAATTCTAAGGGCCACTGCCCTCCCTGGGACATCCCCTAAGAGGTCTTCCAGGCTGATCGCACTTACCTGGCTCTCGACAGATGCGATCTGGGTGGAGCAGTGGCCTATTATAGAACCTAAATTGTCTATCCTCAAAAATTTGGTCCAGGAACAGCTGGACCTTGGACATTTGGAACCATCCACTAATAAGAGAAAAATGGCCATTTTAGATTGCTTCAGAACTACGTGCCATTAATGACCAAATGGAAAAAATGGGCTTGACACAGTCTGGATTGCCCCACCCTGGCACTATTCCTCCTTCTCATTATATAATAACACTTGATATTAAAGATTTCTTCTTCTTAATCCCTCTGGCCCCCCAAGATCATGATCACTTTACCTTTATGGTCTGGGAACTGAAGGTCCACAAGCTGGCCCTCAGATATCAATGGGAAGTCCTTCCCCAGGGAATGAAAAACAGTCCTACTATTTGTCAGCTTTTTGTCTCACGAGCCACTTCAACCATCTCTCATAGTGTACAATTTATTCACTATATGGATGACATTCTGTTGTCTCACCCTAACCCACAATTTCTCTGCAAGGTAACCAGAGACTTACCCTCCCACCTATCATCCCTTGGCTTGTCTCTCGCCTTAGATAAGCTACAGGAGGTGCCGCCTTTTTGGAGCATACCATTTCGGCTGGCATACACCCCATGGCCCCTGCCTTCAATTCAAAGCTGGTCTATACACTAGCCTATTTTCAACAACTCTGTGGCACCATAAATTGGCTTAAACCATTCTTGCCCATTCCCTCAGAGGAATTGAGGGTGCTGTTTTGCCTTTTGGAAGGCCCCGCCTGCCTTTCAGCAAAGATTAACTTAACTCCCCCAGCCATTGCCTTATTGCAAAAGATCATTGAGTTACTCTCGTCAACAAGCCTCGACAGATATGAGCCCTTGAAATCTCTACAGGTTTTAGTGCTATTGACTTCTTGTGGCTTCCTTGGTGCCCTTTGGCAGACTGGGCCACTTATCTGGGCCCATCTCTCATACTCAGAGCTCTAGCAGGTTTCCTCCAAGTTTGATCTGGCCTTTAACTTGGCAGCCAAACTGCACACTCAAGCTCGAGGAACCTTCAATAGAGAACCCGACACTATCATGCTCCCCTTTCTCCTCCGTAGCCTACAGGCACTCTGGGAAATTCCATAAGTTTTCAGACCATGATGTCAGGCTTCCCTGGCACCATTGACAATCACCTGCCCCAAGACAAAAGAATTCATGCCCTTCTCACATTACCGCTTGAAGTTAAGCCCCACAGCACTCTTTCTTCTTCCCCAATTCCCCAAGTGACCATTGCCTTTTTGGACACTAATAAGAAGAACTTTAGGGTCCTGATACATCATCCTGGGAAAAGGGATATCACCCACATCGTGCATAATCCTGGCTCTGTCCAGTTAGGAGAACTTCTTGCTATAGTTAAAGCTTTAGCAGAGTGCTAGGACAAACCCCTAAATCTCTTTTCTGATAGTGCCTATGCTGTTCAGGCTGCTAAGGTCCTTGCCTTTTCTCATGTTAAAAACTCCTCCACCCCACTCCACCTCACTAGGGTCAAGCTACAGGAATGCCTACAAAATAGAAGTTACCCATGGTATATCTCACATATCCACTCACATACTGCAATTCCCAGAATCCTAGCTTAGGGGAGTGCTGCCACAGATGCCCTGATCATGACAGTCCAGTCTAACCCGTTATAACAAGCAAGAGCTTTACATCAATAATTCCACCTATGCCCTCAGAGTATTCATAAACTCCTCCCAGAAATCCCTGTATCCCAGTGCAAGCACCTTGTCTGCTCATGTGTTACATGTGCCCTGCTTATGCCTCTCGGACCCCTTAACAGGGGAGAAGTGAATCCCTGTAGTTTGATACCCAATGCCATTTGGCGGATGGATGCAACTCACTACCGCCGTTTTGGGAAATTGAGATTCGTTCATGTTATAGTTGACACATCCTCTTCCCTTACTTATGCTTTAGCACTCTCAGGGGAAAAGACTATCCATGCCATTAAAGCTATAAAGTCTGCCATGCTAATCATGGACATACCCTGGGTGCTTATACTGATAATGGGTCCACTTATTCCTCTCAAGAATTCAATAAATTTGTTTCCTCCTGGGGAATCAAACATACCTTTGGTATTACCTATAACCCACAAGGACAAGCCATTGTTGAAAGGACCAACAGGACACTTAAATCCCTCCTGGCTAAAAGCCTCTTGGCTGAGGCCAAACATGACCCTCACCTGACTCTTACTGAGGCTTTGTTCCACCTTAACTTCCTCATGTTTGACGACCAGGGTCTCAGTCCAGCATACAAACATTGGTCCTTCTTGCCTCGGGTTACGCCTCTGCCACTAGTTAGGTGGAGGGACACAATTTCATCCCTGTGGCAGAAACCAGCCCCCGACATGAGGATGAGGCTACACTTGTATATTTCCACAGGACGCTACAACCCCCACCTGGATTCCATCGAGAGACATCTGGCCAGTTACTGAAACCCATCTGGAGACCGGGCCCAACTGCGAGTTTGATAAGCCATGACATCTGTTTCCGGCTTCCTTCTTTGGCACCATTTTATCCTTTGGCTGTGCTTCTTCCCAGGATTCAGATCTCTGGGCACTGGTCCCCTTACCACCTCTGATCCTCCCCGTAGATGAACAGTCACTCTCTTTCCCAGTTCTCTTTACTACTAATGAATCCCTCGGTCTCCCCACCGTGGAATTGATTCATGCGTCCGTTCCCATAAATGGCACATGGTCCCCTGCAGGATTGCTCTGCTTCAGCTGAGTCCTTATCCTGTCCTCCCCTAAGGTCTCTCACTGTCACTCCCTCTTTAACATCACAACAAGTGACTTTCATGGAAACTGAAGCCAGGGCTCCTTATGGGACCTCAAAATCTGGTCTCCCTTAGTAAAGGACACTTATGAGACTACATTGTCCTTTGTGCCCCCTGGGGCCACCATCCCTCTATCCCCCAAGGGTCAGGTGTCCTCCATGGACCCTGTGCCCTCCCACCTATAAACTTCTCACTACTTTGCTCTTTCCTATTCCATGGGAACACTGCCTCCCACTCACTCCTGGAGGAACACTCCTCTTTATGGATTATGATGGATGCCTGCAGGCTTCCTCCCTGGCAGCCTGGAGACACTTTGTCTCTACAAAACCTTACTCCTATGTCTACCCTGACCCCAGGCATAAAGACACTGTCGGGGGACCTGGGAGCTCTGTGGGCCAGGGGCTTGCCTGGATTTGCATCCTCTATTCTTTGTATTAGGTGGAGCCATCTTTAATGGGACATATATGGGCGATAACTCAGAGATGGGTTCCTCGGGTGTCACAGATCCAAATTGGACACCTAATGAAGTCTCTGTTAACATGTTTTTTTCGTTCTTCTCACCCATTTGTGTTCATCCTCCATTTGCTCTGCTTCTTGCTAATGTCACGAGCAACCCAGAGGATACACTTAACTGCTCTCTTGCTAACTGCACTCTCTCAGCATGCTGGATTTCCCCACCTCTCTCATTCTCTTTGTGTGTGAACCTGCAGAAATCTGGGTTCCCATTCCTAATGCCACTCACTTCCACGCTGTCACCCTCATGGAACAGGCTGTCTAGCCCTTCCTGTGAGTCAAGAGAGATTTTGGTATTACTGCGACAATCATCACTGCCATTATCCTTTCCTTGTGAGCTGCAGCCACTGCTGCTGTTGCTATCACTCAGTCTTCCACTAATGTGGAAACACTCAATGAGGTAGTTTCCAAAACCTCTGCAGCCTTACACACCCAATCTCTTATTAGTCAACACCTCTTCCAGGCCATTTCTGTCATCCAACAACAGGTAGACCTCCTCGCTAAAGAGATGGTGATCGTCAAACAGATGACACTAATGGCCTGTGACCCACGGTTCAAAGCCCTGTGTCTCACACCTTACAAAGTAGATAACCTTGCTAGGGCCAGGATGGAACCCTCACAGTACATCCATGTCCATTGGAGCCAAAAGTTTCTCAACTACTCCACCTTGCTCACTGACCAGATCATCTCCCTAAATTATACATGGGCTCAGACATTAGATATAAACTCTGGGTTCCTCGACAAACTTTCGTCAAACTTAAAAGCTTTGTTTGACCCTTCACAGATCATTACTTATTTGCTCTTGGGTATCAAAGTCTTAATTCTTTTCTTGCTCATAAAATGCCTTGTTCTATGCTTCTGTAGACAAAACCAAGTAAATTACTCAGTGTATCAGGTTCTCAAAATGCTCAAGGATCCAGACTTCAATCCCCGCCCCCCGTGAGGTCTGGCAGGTCTGGCTTGCTGACATCTGAGAAGCTGCTGTGTAATTTCTTGCTCTTCACCTCCCTCACATTGTCATGCCAGAGGTGGTGCCCTTCAAGTGCTGGTAGTCAAAGACAGGTAAGATCCTGATGGTCAGGACGACCTAAGATAAGCACGGTCCATAAAGCTGGATGTCCTCTGAGGTGGGGTCAACTATGTCAAGGCAAAAACCTCAGCTCTGACGGACCTTTCTATAGTGAAAAGGGATGGATATGTAGGAGATGAAGTGCCAGGCTTAAGCACAGGCTGCACTAAGAGAACACAGCTTCTGCTTTGAGAGTGCAGCCTGTACTTCCTCAAAATAGCCAACCTATGATCTGCCCAGATGAGGGGATCCTGTCCAGATGAGGGGATCTATCAGGAAGTGACACACCAACTTATGGGAGACTGGGGGCAGGGGGAGAAGTATAGAAGGCTTGCACTTCCCAGCAATAAATGAGTCTGCATCACTTTGCCTAGTGCCTGCTTTCAGCTGGCTCCCGGAATCTGTGTGTTTGATTCCATGCCACTTACCCCCACCTCGGCCAGAACCCTTGTTCCCTGCAGTCCCTCGTGGGCTGGACCCACGAGGAAACCTGCAACAGATAATAATCTGTGTTGGCAATAATGTGAAACATTAGACTTTCATTTCTGGTAGAACAGGGAATTCAGTTCAGAAAATAGTGTGGAAGTTATATATACAGTTATCAAATGACTTAGAAGTTCCACTTTTAGATAAATACCCAAGTAAACTGAGAACAGATATTTAAGCAAAATATTTTGCAAAAATGGTCATAACATTATCATTCATAGTAAGCAAAAAAATCTAAACAATTAAAGTGGCCATCAGTTGATTGATAAATATGAATGTTATCCCTCAATAAAAATAAAGCATTTATCATGGTATCTAGTAGATCATTATTACAAAATTTAAACTATTTGGAAGAAACCAGTCATAAAATGTCATATATTGTAGAATTCTATTTGATTAAATGTCAGGAATGGAAAATTCATAGAGGTAAAAAAAGTCACTTGATAATAGTAAGGGTTAGGAGGAGACATGGAGAAGTACTACTAATGGATGCAAAGTTCTTTCTAAAGGAATTTCAGAAATTATTTGAAATTGATGTTTCATAACTTTGTGAATATACTAAAAATCGCTAATTGTGTACTGGAAATAGTGAATTTTTTGATATATATACAATA
>NW_008333887.1:842905-848328 GCF_000622305.1 Nannospalax galili | reverse complement strand
GTAATATTATTAAAAACATTGTTCCAGATCTATTTGGGAAAAGTACATTTGCTTAGTGATGAATTCACAAAATGTCTAATGGTAAGTGTCCTAAATCTATATTGAGATTGTAGAGAGTCAACTGCAAAGATCTTGTTTTGACAGACAGGTAACTGAAACAGGGGAAATACAAAGTATTTTCAACAGAAACCACATCCGTGCACATAAAAAGCTTTGAATATCTGAAAAATATTTAGAGCCTAGAATGTGACATGTGTTTGAAGTTAAAATTGAAATTGGACTTAAAAAATACACAGCTAAATTCTTTGGTGATACAGAGGTTCTTGAGAGGAAAAAGAAAACACAATCATTCACTCAAGTCTTGAGAAATATAGATTGTTGCCCAAAATGCTATAAGGAGAATTGTTTAGGTTTGTACCTGTAAAACATTGACATGGCCCAACTGTCCAAACTGTGACAGATCTGAGGCCTAGTTAAGTTTCAATTTCTGGGGAAGAAAGGAGGGTATATGTGTCCTGGAGTAATGAAGGAAGTGATAAAGAAGACCACTCAGCAACTTCAAACCCCAGAGCACTGTTGCTACTGCCTTTCACAGTGGTTATTTTGGGTATGTCTAACATACCTTCATAAATATTAAAATCATGAATGAACCACTTAAAGTCAAGACTATTCCATAAGTAAAGAGATGAATACTGCCAGTTACGGGGAGCTCCGGGGTTATGAAATAGAAAAGATGTGATGGGCCATCTCTTCCAAATGCAGAGTTTTTCTCGTAAGCCAAGAGACTGATTGATATTTGCAGGGCTATAAGATACATTAATTGTTCCTTTCAAAGTAGCCACTATCCACCTTTGTTTCTAGACAGCTGCTTTCTGTCTTGCTTTCTAGCCCTGTTTTAGGAGGCTTTGAGACATTTGGGTTCTGTTTGTTATGCTGTAGGAGGAAGTGTGCCGTGTGTATAAACATGAGAGGTGACAACCTCAAATGGAGAGCAGCTGCTACCTAGATAAAAGTATTTGCAGAGCCTTTTGTCTAGGAGTTAGGAGGATGGAGGGATTATATCTTGGGCATAAAGGTGGCTATATAATAGGGAAATATGCCATGGCATAAAGTCAAGATTCACTGCCCGCTTAGTGTAAGTGAATTAAAAGCATTGGGCTAAATGTGGCACTTTGTCTTCCACAAATCTCTAGAGCTGTTGAGAGCCTTAAGGTGCTTAGAAATTCAATGTTATACGCCAAGCAAGTCTAGAAGAAATATTGCTGCTGAAAATATTTTCCATGTATTTGCAGGAAAAATAGTCTTGCTATATTGCACTAAGTAGAAATAAAACAGACAGGGGAATTGAATTTTTTCATTGTTATTTGAGATAAGATTTCACTTTGTAGCCCTAGTTGGCCTAGAACTCCCTATATAGACCTGATTGGCCTCCAATTCATAGAGATTTACCTGCGACTGCCTCCCAAGTGCTGAAATGAAAGTCATGCAAAACCATGCCTGGCCTGGGAACAGAATTTATTTACATGTTATTTTGCAATACCATCTGAAAAATATGCAAAAATTTGATGAAAAGGTGTCTGTTGTAATTTCAAGATTCTTTTAAATTACTTTAAGAAAAAATCCATTATAACAGTTTTTATATTTTGCTTTTCCTTTTTGAAGAACATTCCCATACACTTTGTTAGCAGGACACTCTCACAAACAATTCATTCTGCCTGAGTTCATGAACTAACCATGGAAGATTAGAAATCATGAGCCTGTTATGCTTTTTCTTCCAGCATCCACAGTTATTCCAACAATTTTTTCTGTTTTAATGGAAACCTATAAATAGATGTATAATTTTTCTATAACCACAGTTTTCTTTTTGTTTTCCTAGAAAATTTCTCCCAGATGGGAACACTGGACAGGGTCTATTTCCTTGAATAGACTGTAATCAGCAACCTTCAAACTTGAAGTCCCAATCTTAGTTTCCATGTTTATTGAGCCTATATTATCCAGTTGAAACAAGAATCTTGCTAGTTTAGCAAAAAGCCCCCGCCATCAACATCTCATTAAATCGTTTGTTTGTATGCCACCCTTTGGTATTTGATCATTTTGGCTTGTGTTCAGCCAGATCTTGGCTGGTCAGATTAGCCAGAATCTCTCTCCACTTTTCCCATTTACTTTAATTAATTCCCCAGAGTGTTTTTCCTCTACCTACTCCCACCTTACTATTTGGATAGATTTATATCTCTGGTTCACCCTGTAGTTGGAATTTTCCGTGTTTAATACCGAAGTCTCTTTTCCCATTCTGCAACAATTCATGAAAACAAAAACAAAAACAAAAACATGTTTACAGCTGGCAGAATCATTGAATGATTTTCTCTTTTGACAGTTTGCATAGTATCTTTTGCTATTATGGGAGCTAGTCCTCAGGGATCAAGATTCCAGATCAGTTCCAGATCAATTGCTCTTAGTCCTGAGTCCCAGGTATGTTCTATTTTCAGAAATAGGGTCTTACCTTCAAGTTCTGGGAGGCTAACAAGAGCTATGGCAATAGCCTCTGTTATTTTGGGAGTCTTTGGGACTCTTCTGACCAAAAACTGGAAGGGTGTTTTCCCATGTGTGGCATGTTATTTATGGTTTTATAGCTTTCAGCTATTCCATATATAGTATGTATATTTTTCAGTAGGCTTTCAAGCTAATGCATTTCCCTCTGGATTTTCACACAAACTAAGTACTATTTATCTCTCCTCCCTCCCTCAGTATAGCCTTCTCTTATCCTTCCCCAATTAAACTATCCCTCATTTTCATCATTTCCCCCTTGAAACAATTGTCCTGTACTATTCCCCCTTTCTAGAGCTCCTTCTTCCCTTTTACCCACAGGGTTCCTTTCCATTTTCCTGACTCCTGCTGTTAAATCAGGATATATACTCACATCTAAAGATTTGGAGCTAAGATTCACAAATGAGAGAGAACATATGTCCCTTTTTTTTTTTCTGAATCTGTGTCACTTCACTCAGTATAAGTTTCTATTTCTGTCCATTTACCTGCAATTTTTTAAAAATTAAATTGAATTGAATTGAATTTTAATTATTTCTTTAATAATCACATGATTAGAAGAAGCATTTCATTACAGAATTAACATATTTAATAGCAATTTCCAGAGAAAAGATGCATTTCTTTCAAAATTGGCTGTAAATTTTAGGTTCACAGTTGAATTAATAGTTATACAATATTGAACTCAGTATAAACCCTATAAGACATAAAATTGAATGAGGTTTTAACCTTTAATAAAGATCACCATTTCATTTTAAAATATACTGTTTCATACAGAAAAACTCACTTTTAATGCTACTTACACTTAGTTTGCACATGCATCTAATCTCTATGAATCTGATTATTACTAGTAACAGTTACTTTCTGAGATCCTTGGTACCCAAGCATGGATATAAATTCATCAGGTAGATTTCAATGGTAATGTTTTTCACCTCTACTAATTAACATGAAGCAATTTTTTATTCTTCTTCCTAAATATAACTCATTCTTTATTTGTTGATTTTTTTGTGTATTTCATATAGAACATCCCAAACAATCTCATTCATCTATAACCCACATCCCATTTAACACCCTCCCATAGCTTCCCCTGCCCCCCACTGAAGCCCATATACTCTGTCATCTCTATTACTGTCCACTGTGTTGTTGGCACCCTCAGCCATTCCCCAGTGCTTGTCCATCTCCTGAATCTAGTCAGCTTATCTAGAGTTTCTTATTTTAGTGAGATCAGCTCTTCCTCGTCTAGCAGCAATGCATTGCCAATATTCCTTTAGGTAAGATTGGGGTCTGCTGTTCATTTTCCCAGTTCTATGCTGGGTTACTGTCTGGGAGTGTTTTGGGCCACCCTGGCCAATAACTCAAAGGAAGGTATCTCCTTTCTGGCAATGTTTTTTGTTATGTAGCCTTTAGCTACACATACAGACTCTGAAAGAATTACACTGATCTCTTTAATCTTTGGTTATACTTTCCTTTTCGGTGATTAGGACCATACAGTTGGCCCAGATAAATCAATTTATTTTGACTCAATGTCATTTGAGGATCTGTTCCTCAGGGGTCACATGAGATTGGGAGGAGCCCCTGGCTTCTTTGTTTTACTAGTTCCATCTATGTGAAGGCAAGTCAAAAGTCCTGCTTGACCATGGATGGCTTCACTTGGAAGCATGGAGGAACTGTTTCCTCTGTGTTGACCCTACTCTTTGTAGACTGTACACTGGTTCAAGTCCATTTGGTGGTGTTTCCATGGCCTCCTTGATTAAGGGGACAGGTGACTCACCTCAGTTACAGGACATTTTGAGAGACACTCAAAGTCTCCTGGAACTTAGTCGACCTAGGAGTGCAAGGAACAAAAATTGTCCTTTATGTCCCTCTGACCAGATTAGTATAGACCTCAAAGTTTGGCTGTTAGACATCCAAGGTTAGTTCCACCAGTCTGGTACTTTTAATTACCGTGTGCTATGTAGACAAAGCTTGTGCAAAATCCAAAGTTTCTCAGATAAACCATGCCTACATACATATTTCTTGAGCTAGTTTTATGTATTTGTTAGTAGATTGTTTGATTAATTTGGTTCCCTCTGTTTCTTTTAAAACTAGCTAGGCATTATTTATCTCTTATATTGTCTAACCCTTCCACCATGGTTTCCCTATTTAAAGTGCCCCCATTTTTCCCATTTCTTCCTTAATAACACCTTTCTCCTATGTCCCATCCCATTTGAACTCCTTTCCCTTTATCCCCAAGGTTCCTTGTATAGCCTTCCCCCCAACTCCCCTTAAAATAACCCCATTTTTATCCATACCTCCCTTATTAACACCTGTTTCCTACTGTTCTTCTCTTTCAGGTTCTTTCTTTTCCTTTACCCCCCTGGTTCCTTTTCATTATCCTGGTTCCTGTAGTTATGTCTGGATACATACTTATCAGGATTTGGTGCTAGGATCCACATATGAGGGAGAACATACGTTGTTGTTGTTGTTGTTTTTTTTTTTTCCTGAATCTGTCTTACTTCACTTAGTATAAGTTTCTAGTTCCATCCCTTTCCCTGCAAATTTCACGATTTCACCTTTCTTTACTGCTGAGTAAAACTCCATTATATAAATGAACCACATTTTCATTATCAGCTTGTCAACTGAGGGACACTTAGGTTGCTTCCATCTCTTAGCTATTGTGGAAAGAGCAGCAACAAATATGGATATACAGCTGTCTCTACAATTGGATGAGTGTTTTGGGTATATGCCAAGGAGCTACCGGTATAACTGGGTTAAATGGTAGGTTCATTTGTAGTTTTTTAAGAGTTCTCTACACGGCTTTCCACAGGGGTTGAACAAGTTTTCAATCCCACCAGCAGTGAATGAGTGTTCCCCTTTCCCCACATCCTCTCCAACATTTGGTATCA
>NW_008333887.1:831814-842857 GCF_000622305.1 Nannospalax galili | reverse complement strand
GGGTGGTTTTAATTTGCATTTCCCTAATTACTAATGATGTTGAACACCTTTTAAGATGCTTCTTGGCCATCTTTATTTCTTCTTTTGGGAACTCTCTACTCAGATCCTTAGCCTATCTTTTAATTGGTTACTTCCTTTCTTGATTTTTGTTTGTTTGTTTTTTGAGTTCATTATATATTCTGGATGTTAAACCTCTGTCAGATGTGTCGCTGGTGAAGATTTTCTCCCATTCTGTGGGTTTTCTCTTCACTTCATTGGTTACTTCTTTTGATGTACAGAAGCTTTTTAGGTCCCATTTGTTGATTCTTGACCTTGTCTGGTTTAGATAATTCCTTCCTACACCTGTATCTTGTAGGTTATTGCCAATGTTTTCTTTTAACAGTTTCAGAGTTTCAGGCTTCAAATTGAGGTCTTTGATCCATTTGGAACTGACTTTTGTGCAAGGTGAAAGATAGGGGTTTATTTTCATTCTTCTACAGCTGGAGATCCAGTTTTCCAGCACATTTGCTGAACATGCTGTCTTTCCTCCAGTGAATATTCTTAGCCACTTTGTCAAATATCAGGTGGCTGAAATTGCATGTACTGACATTTGGGTCTTCAATTTTGTTCCATTGATCTATATGTCTATTTTTGTGCAAGGACCATGTTGTTTTTATGACTATTTCTTTGTAATACAATTTAAAATCTGGTATAGTAATCCCCCCAGCATTGCTCTCAGTGCACAGGGTTGCTTTGGCTATCCTAGGTCTTTGGTGTTTCCATATGAAACTTAGGATGTTTTTGTTTTCCAGTTCTGTGGAGAATGTCATGGGGATTTTGACTGGCATTGCACTGAATCTATAAATGGCTGTTGGTAGGATAGTCACTTTCACAATATTAATTCTTCCAATCCAAGAGCACAGGTGGTCCCTCCATCTTCTGATGTATTCCTCAATCTCGTTCTTTAAAGATTTAAAAATTTCATTTTCAAAGTCTTTAATGTCTATGGTCAGGTTTATTCTAAGATTTTTTTTTTTACTTGCAGCTATTGTGAAAGGAAATGTTTCCATGTCTCTTTCTCTGATTGATTGTTATTGGTGTATAGAAAAACTACAGACTTTTGTAGATTAATTTTGTAACCTGCCACTTGACGGAAAGTGTTATTCATTTCTAGGAGTCTTCTGGTGGAACTTTTGGCATCTCTTCAATATAATATCATATCATCTGCAAAAAGGGATAATTTGATCTCTTTTCCAATTATTACTCCTTTAATTTTATTCTCTTTTCTTACTGATCTTGCAAGAATTTCAAGCATGATATTAAAGAGAAGTAGAGATAGTGGACAGCATTACCTGGGTCCTGATTTCAATGGGAATGCTTCCAGTTTTTCTCCATTTATAATGATGTTGGCTGTGAGTTTGTTATATATGGCTTTAATTATGTTGAGGTATGTTCTCTGCAGTCCAATTCCCTTGAAGACTTTGAACATAAATGCATGTTGAATTTTGTCAAAGGCTTTCTCTGCATCTACTGAGATGAGCATGTGGTTCTTGTCTTTGAGTCCATTTATATGATTTATGATGTTTATTGACTTACGTATATTGAACCATCCCTGCATCTATGGAATAAAGTTGACTTGATCATGATGGACTATCTTTTTGATGGGTCTGTATGTGGTTTGAGAATATTTGCATCTATATTAATTAAGGATTCGGGTCTATAGTTTTCTTTTTTGGTTGTATCTTTACCTGTCTTTGGTATTAGAGCAATGCTGGCTTCATGGAAAGAATTTAGAAGTTCTCCTGACATTTCTATTATTTTGAATAAATTAAGTAGTATTGGATGTACATCTTTAAATATCTGATAGATATCTGCTGTAAATCCATCTGGTCCTAGGCTTTTTTTCCGTTGGGAGGTTTTGTATTACTGTTTCAATTTCCTTATGTATTATGGGTCTGTTTAAGATGTTGATCTCTTCTTGATTTAGTTTTCATGGTTCCCATGCTTTTAGATACCCATTTCTGTTAGGTTTTCAAATTTAGTAGCATATAGGTTTTTAAAGTATTCCCTTATAATGTTCTGGATCTTTTAAGTGTCTGTTATGATGTTTCCCCTTTCATCTCTGATTTTGTTGATTTGGAGGTGCTCTTTCTGTCTTTTGGTTAACTGGGCTAGCAGTCTGTCAATCTTGTGTATCTTTTCAAAGAACTAGCTCTTGGAATTGTTGATTCTTTGTATTGTTTGTTTCAATTTCACTAATTTCTGCCCTGATTTTTGTTATTTCTTCTTGTCTGCTGGGTTTGGGTTCCGTTTGTTGTTTCTTTTCAAGTGAGTTGAGTTGCAATGTTAAGTCATTTATTTGTGTTCTTTCTGATTTTGTAATGTAGGCACTTAGAGCTATAAATTTCCCTCAAAGGAGTTCTTTAAATGTGTCCCGGAGATTTTGTTGTGTTGTGTTGTCCTTTTCATTTAGTTCCAGGGATACTCTTATTTCTTTCTTAATTTCTCCTTTGACCCACTCATCATTCAGGTGTGTGTTGTTGAATCTCCATGTGTTCATGTAGTTACTAGGGTTTCTTCCAGTGTTGATTTTAAGCTTTATTGTATTATGGTTTGATAGAATGCATGGAATTATTTCAATCTTTTTGTATTTGTTGAGGTTTGTTTTGTATCCCAGTAAATGGTTGATTTTGGAGAAGGTTCCATGGGGTGCTGAATAGAAAGTATATTCTTTGGTGTTTGGCTGGAATATTTAGTAGATATCTGTTAGCCCCATTTGACGTATGGTATTGTTTAATTCGGATGTCTCTTTGTTAATTCTCTGTCCTGTTGACATATCTAATAGAGACAATGGGGTATTAAAGTCCCCTACTACTAATGAGGTGGGATTATTCTGGGTCATAAAGTCCTGTAGTACCATTTTTATGAAGTTAGGTACACCAGAGTTCAGTGAATATATGCTCATGATTGTAATATCTTCTTGGTCAGTAGTTCCTTTGATCAGAATAAAGTGTCTCTCTTTATCTCTTCTGTTTAATTTTAGTGTAAAGACTGTTTTGTCAGATATTAGAATTGAAAAGCCTGCATTTTTCTTAGTGCCATTTGCTTGGTATATATATTTTTTCCATCCTTTTACCTTAAAGTATTGCCTGTTGTTGAAAGTGAGATGAGTTTCTTGCAGATAACAAAAAGATGGGTTTTGTTTCTTAGTCTACTCAACTAGTCTGTATCTTTTGAGTGGGGAGTTCAGTTCACTGATATTTAAAGTTATGAAAGAAAGATGTATATTGATTCCTATCACTTTTATTTCTGTTCCCATTCTTTGTGTAGCTGTGCATTTCCATAGTTATATCTTCATTAAGTTTAATTCTGTAACCCCTTGGGTATAGTCATTCCTTTCTTCAGCTCTTTGTATTGCTTCAAGAACTCTATCAATGGCTGATTTTGTGGACATGAATTATTTCTGCCCATTTATGTCATGGATGATTTTTCTTTCCCCTTTGACTATAATAGAGATTTTGGCTGGGTAAAACAATCTGGGTTGGCATCTGTGGTCATTTAGAACATGGAATACTTTTGCCCAGCCTCTTCTGGCTTTCCTAGTTTGTAATCAAATGTCAGCCGTAATTCTTAAGGGTTTTTCTTTATATGTGACTTATTGTTTTTCTTTTGCAGCTTTCAGTATTGTCTCTTTGTTCTGAATGTTTAGTGTTTTTACTATAATGTGCCATGAAAAGTTTCTTTCCTAGTACTATTTGGTGTTCTATATGCTTCTTGTATTTGTATGGGCATGTCTTTCTTTAATTTTTGGAAATTTTCTTCTACAATCCTGTTGAAGATCTCATCAAGACTATTATCCTGATATTCTTCTCCTTCCTGTATGCCTATGATTTGTAAGTTTGGTCTTTTCATGGTGTCAAACAATTCCTACATATTCCATTCTTGTGTTTTCTTAAATTTTTCATAGTCTTTGCTTGAGTGTTCTAATTCATCCACTTTATCTTCCAGTCTTGATATTCTGTTTTCCATTTCATTGATCCTATTGATGAGGCTTTCTCCTGTCGTTTCTAATTGTCTTAATGAATGTTTCACTTCCTTCTTCATTTCAGCCTGAGTATTCTTCAGTATTTCTCTTTTCTGAATTCATTCAGAAGTTTATCCCTATTTTCTTTCAGTTCTTTGATTTCTTTGTTTGTGCGTTCTTTACATTCACTGAATTCTTTTACCATGTTTATAATTGTCTTTTTGATTTCCATGTCCTGTGTTATCTCTATGGGGTTTTCATTGTACTTCTCTAGAGGACTATTGGTACTTGATGGGGATATATTATTTTGGTTTTACATGTTATTATTTTTTCTCTGTGACTTTGACATGTGGCTTTCTTTTGTAGTTTCTGATTCTTGTGTAAGACTTAGCCCTCATTTGTTGAGTTTAGATCGGCTTCTTTTTGTAAACTTTATGTGCCTTTGTGGTTTACTGTTGGGCATGAAAAGCTGTTGCTCTAGGCTTCAGGTTCTCACATAATTTTATATTGGAGTGGCCAATTTGTTTTGTCTTGCTGCTCAGGAGTTCCCACAGAGGCCCAAGTTGTATGAAGATCAGATGCTCTTAGGCTTTCTCCTAAGGTCTGGATCCCTCCAAGAAAGATGATGGCCTCAGGGATTTGAGGGCTGGCCTGGCCTAGTAGCAGGGCCCAGGAAAGGTGCTGGCCCTCATCGATGCAACAGTGCGTAGGGGTTGAGAAGAGGATGAGAGCTCCTGGGGAATACATGGAAGAATAGGGTTGGTCTGGATGCAAAGAATCAGGAAGCAGTGGGGAGTCTGGGCCAGGAGGTCAGTCCAGAGGTCTAGGGTGCCAATACAAGAAATGTGTCAGTCCCCTTCTAGGAGGAGAGTTGGGCTCAGGGAGGATTACCTGAAAATTTTATGATTTCATTTGTCTTTACCACTGAATAGAACTCCTTTGTGTAATGCACCATGTTTTCATTATCCAAACTTTGGTTGGGGGATATTTATGTTGCTTCTATTTCCTAGCTATTATGAAAAGAGCAGCCACAAACATGGGTGAGCATGAATCTTTGTGATAGGATGTTAAGTTCCCCACACTTATTTCCACAGTTGTTGGATCAATTCATAATCCCACCAGCAGTGGATGACAGTTGCCCTTTCCCCACATCCTTGTCAGCATTTGTTGTCATTTGTTTTTGTGATCCTAGCCAGTATGAAGAAGTTCAGATGAAATCTTACATTAGTTTTTATTTACATTTCTCTAATTACTAAAGATGTTGAATATTTTAAGGTATTTCTTAGGTTTTTTTTCTTTTGAGGGCTCTCTGTTCAGATCTATACCCCACTTTTTAACTGGGTCATTTTTTGATGTTTATGTTTTTTGAGTTATTTGTATATTCGGGATATTAACCCTCTGTCCAACATACGGCTGGTGAAGATATTTTTTCTGACTCTGTGGGTTTCCCCTTCCCTTGACTGATTGTTTCTTTTGTTGTACAGAAACTTTTTAGTTCAGCAAGACCCAATTTTTCAATTGTTGACCTTAATTCCTGAGCAACTGAAGTCTGATTTATAAAATCATTTTCTTCACCTGTATTTCGTAGAGTACTGCCTATGTTTTCTTCTAAGTCTATGAACCACAATATTGACCAGCTGAGCAAATAATATCTACTAGTATAGCAGTGACACTTTTATCTTGGGGGTAAAATCAACAGCTCTCTAATTGGACTTAAGGCCTGATCAGTGGGAGGGAGCCAATGTGCAATACTGTAAACATAGCGAAATACACATGGCTGGATTCTAGAGAAAAACCAACATTTATCACAGCCCTAGACTAATATAATCTCTTACTTTATTTTAAATTGGTATCCTTATATTTACAGACACGTGTACCCATCACAACTCATCAAAGAATATTCTTTTTGCAACAGATGGAGACTGTTACAAAGCTTTAAAATCAATCCAATGCAGAAAATATGTGCCTGTGAGGTGCCCAGCCCTAAGTGCCACATCTATAGTGGAACCTCTACAGCTAATTCTCCGGGAATGCAGAGAAACAGCGTGAAGAAAGAATATTAATGCATCTCTCAACTCTCACCAGTGAAGCTTCTTCATGCAACACATGTTGTATGACCCAGAGTGTACAACTGACCAAAATGTAGAGAATAACAGACCTCAGAGAACCTATCCATGAATAGAAACCTATAGCAAACTTCTGTCATCCATGGCTCAGGGACATTGTGATAGAGGGGACAGAAAGATTGTATGAAACAGAGATGGTTTGATAACCACAAGGAACAGAGTTATCCAGACAGGTGAGAAGTTACTCATATGGACTCAAAGCAATGTTAACAGCATATATTCTCTCTGTGTGACCAGTTTTGGAAATTGAACATGACCCATGCAAATTCAATCAATACAAAAATCCAGCATGAAAGTGGAAAGTAGGTAACAGCCTTAAACATAATGGAGGAACTACTGGAAATTGATAACTACTGGGAGAGGGATAGTTGGTTTTCTTTAAAGATGTGATGCCAGGTAGGTTTATCAGACTCCAGTAGATGGATATACACTGAAGGACATTTGAGAACACAAACTTGGCTCCACAGTCCTTAATACATTTGACAGAGTACAGGAAATCTGGCAGTGAGGCTACAGGAGAGGTGCCAATAGGGGAGGTGGAGGTTGAAATATAATCAAAATATATTGTATGAGAGTCTCTAAAATTCAGTAAACTTTTTTTTTTTAATTGGTCTTTGTTATTTTTAATTCCCAGCTCTGTTTTTAAAAATAATTTTTATTGAGCCATTGTACCTTCCATACAACAGTTCTGAATCAAATATAGACCCCTCACCCACATTCGTTTCTTCACCCTACTGAACCTCTTGCATTCTGGCATACATGCTAATTAAGTCCTATCCAGCCAAGAATTGCACCCAGATGTCCCTAGGTACAAGTTCATTCACTGGAGTCTAATTAGCCTATCTAAAGACCTTAAGGAAAGTCTACTCTCCCTCATCCAGCAGTAATCAGTCTCCAATACTTCCTAGACTAGGACCTCTGCTGCCCATTTCCCTTGCTCCACTTTGTGCCCTTGGCTGATTGAGTTGGCATGGGTCTTGTGTTTGACACCACCATTGTCGCAAGTTGACATGAGCAAGCTTCCAGTGACTGGAAAGCCTCTTTTTCCCTGTGTTCATGGAACCAACCCTGGCTCTTAATATCTTTCCACCCCTCTTGTGAAGTGATCCCTGAGCCATGGGTGGGTGAGGTCTAACAAAGGAGTTCTACTCAGGGACATACACTCTGCAGGCTCTTATTCTCTAAAAGTTAACTAGTTGTGGCTTTCTGCATGCATCACACTCTGTTGTATAAGGAAGCTTAGCGGTGAGATTTTAATGGATGCACTGGTATTTTCTCTACCCCCTGCTCAGCTATGTTCCATAAGCCTTAGGTGTAGAGGTTCTTCTGTAGATATGTCACCTAGAACTGGGCATTGCTCAGACATATATTCTCTGTGTTACCAGTTTTGGAATTCTGCAATGCTTCCATCTGTTGCAGAAAGAAAATTCTTTGATGGGTGGTGTATGGACACTTATCTGAAAATACAAGAATCCATTTTTAGTGTATGGTAAAAATTTCATCTGTCTAGAGATATGACAGAGACAGGACTCTCTCCAGGATCTATGACCTCTCCAGTCAAGAGTATTTGGCTATAATTAGAATTCCACCCATGAGTTCACTCCCATTGAGAGTCCCAATGAGAGTGTAATTAAGTACGTGTTGATTACCCCCCAGATAACAGTGCCATGACTGCACTAACAAATGTAGTTTTCTGTGACAGTTGTTATGATTATTAGGCTTTAAGGCTAGGTTGGACCATTCATTGGACCTTACCCTGAGCAGCTTGCATAGTATCCTCTAGAACCATAAGCTAGTCTTCAGGAAGAAGGCCTCCAGGTCAGTTCCTGCACCATTGCTGCAATCCTGTGTCTGAAGTATGTCTTGTCCTCAGTAGTAGGGTCCCACCTTCAAGTTTTGGGAGATAACCAATGGTTCCAAAATATCCTGTGTTATTTTGGGAGTCTCTTGGACTACTTTGACCAACCACACAAAGAAAGGTCTCTCCAGTCTGTCTCTGTGCTCCTTGTCATACAGCCCCCAGGTATATGCGTGTACTAATCCTTAGACACAGTATGTGTATTTCTCAGGGGGTTTCCTGGCCAACAAATTTCCCTCTGGCTACTCATGCCACCCATGCACCATTTACTTCTCCTCTCTCTCCACCTGTCCAGCCTCCCTCCTCCTTCCCCAGTCCAAGCATGTCCATTATCCCCACCCTTTCCCCAGCAATAGCGTACCATAAGGTGAGGGAGAGGAATTCAGGGGGTGGGGGAAGATAGGTATTATCCAGCTCTGTTTAAATTTTTTTTTGACAGTTTAAATTAATGTTTCCAAATACCTTTTATTCTTTTGTCATTATCCATAGGGTTCTCTTTACTTTTATCAATAAACACAAAACTCCCTTGCTATGCCGTATACTTATACAGAGGAATTAATGTTTGACATACATGCATTAATTATAATTACTACTTCTTTACTCATATCCAAATGGTATTCCTAGTGAGCCACACATTTCAAATGAAGAGGGTGAACCCTAGGCCATTGTTAATAATTATATGTTCATTTTGGTGTATAGATATAACCGTTTCTCAGATAATGCAGTGCCTCTTTTAACATACATTTACATTTGAATGTAATTATGTAATATTGTCCACATGAGTTCTTTAGGTAACACCCTTTAAAATTTTATTTTTACGTTGAAAATAATCACTTCATGTTTTAAAAACTTTTGTTTTCATTCCAAGAATAGTAAAGAATAACTGTTTTTCTTTTGTCCAGAGTTCTGTCAAAATTTAGGCTTATTATTGCTTTTCCATAAATGCACGACCTTACCTCAACTTCTGACATCAAATTACATAATCAAGATGATATCTTTAAAGACATTAGATTAAGAAGATTTCATAGTGAATAGAATCTCATGTGAATAGAATCTCATAGTGAAAGCATCTCATGATGCTTTAAAGTAAAGCTTAATGTTTTCTCCAAGCAGTGAGATGACTGCAGTTTTTCCATTGGATTAACTATTTAATTGTTTTGTTTACTCATTTATAACTTTATTTTTTCAGATTGATTTTCATTCCAAGTCCTGTAAGAGAAGACTCTGAAGTATCTCTTATTGGGTTAGCTAGAATTTTAATTCATTTTTTTAGGGATAATTTTATTAGCCACTGCAGGGTCTGAGTATTTGTCCCCAAGAAACTCATATTAGAAATTTAATCCACAAATTCATGTTAACAATATTTGAAGGTTGGGCATTTAAGAGATAATTAAGATTAGATAAGGTCAACAAGAAGATCCCTGCCTCTCATTGTACTCATCAGGGGCTTTACAAGTTGAAGAGAGATAAACTAGAGCTATTACTTGGTCTCACCAAGTTACTAATGCCTTTTCTTTTCTTGTAAGGATTAAGGAGGCCTGCCCTAGATTCAGCACTGTTTTTGAACTTCTTGGATGCTAGAATTGGGAGATAAATAAATTTCTATTCTTTATTAATTACCCATTTCATGGTGTTAAAACAACAGAAAATAACCTAAAATAGGTATTTCTTGCTTACATGACCCTGATGAAAATACTTGTTCCTGAGCCAAAAGACAATTTTCATTTGTTTTTAAGTTTGTATTTTTAACTAATTCTCTTTGGGTTTATTTACTTAATGCTAGAATATTTATGTGTGTATTCCTGGATGCTTATCTTGCCTAGTGTTTGCTAAATTTCTTGGATCTGTGGTGGTTGTTATTAATTTTGTGTCATTATTATTCCAAATATGCTTTCCTCCCTCAATCTATCTCTCCTTGCTTCTTTCCTTTTTTCCCCTCCTCCTCCTTCTTCCTTCCTTCCTTCCTTCCTTCCTTCCTTCCTTCCTTTCTTGACAAAATCATTGTTTGCCTATGGAAAGAGTATCACCATATGACCCAGGTTGGCCTGGAACATGCTATGTAGACCAGGTCGATCTTGAATTTTTGGTCATCCTCCCACCTGCCTCCTGAGTGCTGAGATTACAGGCCTGCACCACCATGCCTAGCTTCATTTGTCTGTTTTCTTTTGTGAAGTATTGACAGTTTTCTGGATTTTCCTTCCTTCCTTCCTTCCTTCCTTCCTTCCTTCCTTCCTTCCTTCCTTCCTTCCTTCCTCCTTCCTTCCTCCCTCCCTCCATCCCTTCCTTCCTTGCTTCCTTCCTTCTTTCCTTCCTTCCTCCCTTCCTTCCTCCCTCCCTCCCCCTTCCTCCCTCCCTCCTTCCTTCCTTCCTTCTTCCTTCCTTCATCTTTTCTCCCTCTTTTCCTCCCTTCCTCCCTTCTTCCCCACTTACATTTATTTATATATTTTGAGATTATTCCATGGTTCTTGAGAATTCTGATCTAATTTTCTTTAACTGTTCTCTTTGCAATCCTTCCGATTAGGAAGTTTCTAATGAAATATGTCCAGGGAAATAAATTAATTATTTGCTTAGTCATGTCAACTCTACTGATGAGCTCATGGGAACATTTTCACATTATAATATATTTTATTTGTCTACCACAACACAAATATTGTCTATGATGTCAATCACTTGACATATTAACTGGAGATGTTGGAACTGCTGTCAAACAGTTACCAGATATTTCATCTCAATATAGCCCAGACACTTGATTTGGCTCCTTGTGTTGTATTTTTGTTGCTGTTAGTCTGCTTTATAATTTTCTGTTGAAATCCAGATGTGTTCCATCAGTTAGCAGGAGTATTGTTAGTCAGAGTTTCATCACTGTAACAAACATTTGAGAAACAATTTAAAATGAAGAAGGATTTGTATTGATTCATGGTTTCAGATGTTTCAGGCCAAGGGTAGCTTCCTCAATTACTCTAACCTGAAGTGAGATAAACATCACAGGGGTAGGAACTTGTTGAGGCATATGCTTAACAACTAATTGACATCAGGATGTGTGTATGGGATATATA
>NW_008333887.1:812398-831780 GCF_000622305.1 Nannospalax galili | reverse complement strand
GAGAGAGAGAGGAGACAAATACATGGGACAAGGCATATATCTTTCTAAGATACATCCTCAGTGACTTAATTCCTTGATTAGGCCCTACCTCCTACTCTGTTTCATCTTCTAATAATGCCTTTATATAATGATTCAATCAAGGAATAAATCCATTGATCAAAAAAAAAACTTTCAGTATCCTACATTTTTTCTAGATTCAACTTCAATCATGAAATGCTTGACTCCGAGAGCCATAACATGAAGTGTGTTTTATAGGTCAATTTTGTAGAGTTTTACTAAATCTGGGTGAAATGAGCAATGCTCAACATTCAGTTTAGCTGTGTATGATAGAAGCTAAACTGCTCTACTTTTGCTGCTGTCTTTATATTCTCTGCCACTTTTTGTTTTATTATTAAATCACATTGTTGATATGACTTTGTTGGAAGATACCTTGATATCTTTTATATCTGCCTTAAAATATTTAATTCTTATCTATAGTACATCTTTATATATATATTTGACATATGAAAAGGAGCAAGTTGGCTTCCTATAATTAAAAGGAAACTTAGAAATTTTCTGTCCTAATTCATGACTTGAATAAATGAAGATATTTTGCTGGTGATGTCTGTCTTTGTTTTCTGGAAACATAATCCCAAACAAATGCAGCCTGTAAAATATTAGCCACATTTGCAATTCCAAACATGTGTTTCCTCCTGTGGATGAGGCCTTAACTTCATTCAGAAAGTGATTGCTTACCAAGGAAACACTTGTGCCACTATTGTACCTACGGGCATATCTTGCCACAGAAATCATTATTGTAGCTCACAGGGTTCATAGATGCACATTATTGTTTGTGAATTTCCTCCCTCAGAAGTCTACAGACAACTTTCTGACATTGTGAAGGCTAGCCATAAAGGAAGAAGCTTCCTGATTAGCACCACCTTGATTTTTCCAGGTCTTGTGACCACTGTGTGTGGTGCCTTCAGAAATAGGGTCTTACCATTAAGTTCTTGAATTTCTTATAGGCAACAAAGAGAAGTAGCAATAGCTTCTGTTGTTTTGAGGGACACTAGGAGACCCTGACCAGCAACTTAAGAGGCGGTCTTCTACACCTGGCATTAAGCTTTTTATTTGCCTGGCTATGGCTTTTGAGAGGAGCATTATCTCATGTGTAATGTAATTACATTTGTTTATATGAAAAATATGAATATATGAAACTTATAAAATAGATTTCCATATAACTTTTCAAACCTCCTTAGTATAATGTAAATCTAACCAAGAATGCATAGCTGGGGAGCTCACAGGCCCCAGGGGTGAACCACTACTACTATTTTGATAATTTCCTTCTAAATTTGTATCTCTATACCCATAAATTACTGAAACTCACAGACTTCATCAGAGATGTTTCTTTGTACAGTGAATGATGTTTAATGAAGAAGCTCAAAACTGCAAAGTACAGAGGATAAGTTACGATGGGGTGCTCAGTTCTAGGGATTCAGACCACCAAAGATCACACTGACTCCATGTAAAACCTGGTCTAGATCTAGAATTCCAAGCCAGCCAGCACTACATGAGACCCTGTCTCAGAAATTTCCAAATAAGGAACTGATATCACAGACCTTGCAATTGCTATGAATCAGCACTTCTTGGCTCTCCCATTGGTCCACTGTTAGATCTGATATGTAAAGACTTACATGATTATTTCTTGTGCTTAATAAGGACCTAAATTCATAATTTAACTTTGCTGGTATGGCAATAAAATTATGACATATCTTATATCACTTTATGAATACTTACTAAAAAATGTTGTGATATGAATGTTATTTCTTCATTGTTTATATCAGATACCTTATGTAAACATAAAAAGGCAAAACAAAGAAGAATTGTATGAATTTGGGAATAAACAATGGTGAGCAGGTGAATCTTACTAATAGTCCCTTAATTCATACTTCTTAATTTTAGAAAATTCATTGGCAAAGTCCCTATAACTATGCTTTAAATTCAATCTGATAACAAATTTATTTCACAAATGAAACAAGTCCTTCTAATATTTTATAGTCAATTTTACAGTTGCTCATTAAATTTTTCAATGAGAACTCTGTTTTGAGGGTGAGACAGAATACAGTTTTTGGGTAATTCTTCCTTGCCCTTTTCTGTATATTACATTGATAGCAGTAAATTATGCCCATTTGTACAAAGATATATTGAGAAATCTTATGTGAGACTGCTTCTGTTTCAACATAAGGCAAGCCTAAAGTAGTGTTAATCCTAGATAACAGCGGTTTTCAGCCTCAGTTGAGTCTGTGAGTAGAGGGCTGATAAGATTCACTTTTCAGCTATGCCAATTGCTTTGATCATATGGAATTTGTGCCACAACCATTTACAAGGGGTTAATTCCTGTTGATACTGGATGAAGTTCCTTTCATTTTTCATGACTATGCCCTCTCTTTTGCTTCCACTTATCATTCTTATTCTTGCTTATTCCACATAAAGGTCTGGTTATAACAATATCCATCAATCATCATCAAGGAGATTAAGTTAGGAATGCCCCTCTGCTCTGCACTCATAATATTGAAATTTCTTTGGAGGGAGTACTCAGAAGTGATTTCATCTCAATATTGCAACATCTATTCATAGATTATTGCCACTCAAGGCTTGCTTGTCCAGCCACATGATTCCTCTCATTTATCTGACTTTAATGTACAATATTTATTTCAGCTATTACTATTAGGAACCAGGGCCAATAAACTTTTTATCAATAAATTTTTTTGGTAAAAACCCCAATATTTATCATTATCATCTAAGGATTCCATAGCCATCTGGATGGATATCAGTTTCAATTGCTCAATGATGTTAAGTTACATTGTAAGTAAAAAATAGACTCCCAGGTAGCTGCTGAAGACTGAAATAACTTCTAAGATTAAGAGCAACTTTCTATACTATTTAGTTCATTATTACAACTTTATAATTTTCAGATCTCGCTTTTCCCAGGGCTACTACTAGCAAAATACGGGCAGTAAAGATTGCATTTCTTTTGTGAACTGTCACTTCATGCAATAAACATTTAGTCAACAAATATTTATTGAACACGTACTTTGTGCCAGGCATTATTCTAGGTCTTCACATTGTATAAACAATCAAAAGAGGTTTAGTATCAATTTTTAAGTCCAATATTACAACCTGGTGAGAATATAATTAAATGTCATGAATTTTAAAAATAAAGGACAAAAGTGCCCCTCAACTGACCAGTGTTCAGTGAAAATGTAGTACATTTACACAATGGAGTTCTACTCAGCAGGAAAGAAGATTAAATAATGAAATTTTCAGGTAAGTGGCTGCATCTAGAAATTGTTATACTGAGTGAAATAACACAGACTCAGAAAAACAAAAGATGTATGTTCTCCCTTATTTGTGGATCCTAGCACCACATTCTTATAAACAAGAATCACAGTCACCAACCATCAAAGTAGCTTCTTTTTCAACAAAGATTATTAAAGAGTTACACCACTGATCACACACAGAGATTCTCTGTGAATTGCTCAATCCTAAATGGTACATATAGGATGCCACCTCTACACCTAAGACTCACAGAACATAGAACAAGGGATGAAGAAAGCCCTAATGCATCTCTCAAGTTTCATCAATGAAGCTCCCTCACACAACAGAGGGCCAAGAACACAAAAGGCCACAAATGGCCAAAATGCAGAGAATGAGTCTGCAGGGTGCGGGTCTTTGGACAGGATTCCTATATTGAGGTCCACCCACCCAGAGCGCAGGGACCATTGCAGAACAGGGGGCAGGAAGATTGTAAGAGCCAGGGAGGTGGTGCATGACCATACAGAAATGGTCCTACAGATGCCTGGGACCTTTCTCATACAAACCTACAACAATGGTGTCAGCATTCACAAGACTCATGCAGTCTCAGGCAGACAAAAACCTAGCACAGAACTGTGGAAGTTAACAGCAGGCCCCAGTCTCAGTGGAAGAATTATTGGCAGATGATTACTGCTGGCTGGGGAAGAGATAATCCTCTTGAAGGGAGAGACTCTAGATAGGCTGAATAAACCCCAGTGGATGAACTTGCACTGAGGGGCATCTCAGGACACTAACTATACATAATAGGCCTTAACATAAAAGAATGTATGGACTCCAGTGGTGGTGGTAGTGGTGGGGGACTATGGGAGGGTCCCAAAGGGGCAGAGGGAAGAGAGTGTGAAGATAATTTTATGTGTGAAATGCACAAAAATTCAATAAAAATAGTTAAAAAAAAAACAAGAATAGGAAAAGTGGTAATGGAGGTGCTTTATAAATTAAAAAGGATCATAGTAACTGACTTGCTGATAAAATGTAATATAAACATGCTATCTTCTGGGTCTTCTTCCTGTTGTGGCCCAAAAACATTCTCCCTTTGTTCTCTAGAGAAAAGTATTATGGCATATTGTTTACACTATTATACTTAGTTTAGTTTATAATATTTAGCATATTGTTTCATTGGATTTAAAACAGATGAAACCTGGAAATATAATGGGTGTTATGTTTCTGTTTAATATGGCAGTATGTCATGAATGACCTTTTGATTTTTCAATTACCATATTACTTTATACAATCTGTTTTTCTTATAGCGATCCTATCATTGGCAAGTGTTTCATATTTAAATTAAGTGAATCTTTGAAGGTAAATGCTTTAACAGTCGTAGCCATGTTCTTTCCTGTTATGAATTTCCGTAGCATCTTAGCATTTGGTTTATGGTTTCTTTCCGAAACTACCTTCTCCTTGGTCAGTGGGAGCAGTGTTGTAACAGCTCCATATTCTCTTTGTCTAGTCATTTAAGGAGGACCGCTTCCTGCATTCTGTGAAAATTCTATGTGATTTCTCAGGACTGTCACTTTGCTTCACAGAACCAAAGAATTCCAGGGAATATGCTGTCCCTAACTTGTACTTATTCTTGCTGTGATAACTAGAAGGGTTTCATCTCTCCCTTCAATTTGTGCTCTTAACTTTGGAGATGTATTATTTTCCAACTCTTTGAAATATTTTTTTTTGTAAATTATTTCTCTGTTTTCACTTCACATTTGTGTAGTCTGCTTTCTATTTGCTCCCAAATTTATGAATATATTCTCTGCTTCTCAGTTAGTTTCCA
Organism: Nannospalax galili; assembly: GCF_000622305.1. Lineage (NCBI taxonomy): Eukaryota > Metazoa > Chordata > Mammalia > Rodentia > Spalacidae > Nannospalax > Nannospalax galili. Next base: position 826,661 of record NW_008333887.1, on the reverse strand, counting down.
ATTTTTATCAAGGCTAGAGCCTGTATTTCCATTTTCTTTTTTTCATTTATTTGATTTCAGAATAAAACAAGTGAATATTTCAAACTATTGGGTCCTTTTCAAGGACTGCATTACTAATGTTCATTTTGCATAACTGTATAGCAAATTCAAAATATTTTTCAAAACTAATAGTACTGTTATGTTCTATCAAGATAATAGGAATTAAAGAAAGTACTCACATGAATAAATGTTTTATGAAGAAGTATTTATTTCTTCAAGATTGATAGGAGATATAATAGTTTTCATTTAACTCATGAGATTTTGAGCAGATGCATACATAAATAAATTATATTGAATTTAATTATAAGTTCTGTAAAAAATTGATGCATTTTGTTTACTAGTATTAAAGAATTAATTCAAATTTTTTTATCTATTTAAGGAGTTTTATTATGGATGTAAAATAAAAAAGCACAGAAACCTTAAATGACTTAATAATTTAAGATAAGTGATTAAATAAGCTTACAAAAGAGAGAGTAATAGAGATATTACATCATGTGTGTGTTTGTGTGTGTGAGTGTCTGTGTGTGTATCTGTGTGTATCCATGTGTAATTGACTTAGTTGATTATTACAGGGTCTTCAAATTAATTCTGCAGGATTGTGTAGTTCTATCTCAAATTCGAATGGCTTGAATCAAGGGGGCAATAATATAAGTTTTTATATATGCCTGAAGTCTTTAGAGCTAGGTAGATTACCATGTGAGTTGTTTGAATTCTAACATACTTAAGATCCAAGGGGAGCTGTTTATTTCATATTGAGTCCAAGGGAGAATAAAAAGGAGAATTCTAGCTCAGCGAGACAGGAGAAGTATACTTTCATCCAGCTTTTAGCTTTATTTAGGTTTTCAATCAACTGTATGGGATTTGTGCACATAAGGAAGAGCAACCTGCTCAGATGTTAATACTCAGAAATGCCTTCACAGGTACGTACAGGACAATCATTTAACAAAACTTTGGGAATCCTATGGACAAATTAGACTGGCACATAAATTTAACCATTATACATCTCTGTTTTGTTAATTGACATCTCCTTAAACAAGACTTAATTTCTAAATAAAGTTACAATCCAGATTATGATTCTGCCTAACAATATAGCTAACCTGTATACAAGTGGAACTAGAATGCTCTCTTCACCAGAAAGGAGGTTAAACTTGGCAAGTAATTATTCTCTCATGTTTAGTTTCATAACTTAAAACCATAATGTAAGTTCTTATAATTTTATTTATTTGTGTATTTTGCATATGATTATTTGCCCACATGTATGTATATGTGCCTGTGCTTAAAATGCCTACAGAGACCAGAAGAGGGCATTAGAATCTCTGGAACTGGAGTTTCAGGTGCTGGGAACTGAACCTGTGTCCTTTACAAGAATAGCCAGTGCTTTTAACTGCTGATTCATCTCCTTGCCACCCCCATAGTACATAGATACTATGATATAAAGTCTATTAAAGTCTATAAACATGTTACATGATGAAAGAGTAAGGAGAAAAAGATTTACTTGATAGATTAATAACAAATGCTTGAAATATATCAATGAATGTAAATATATATTTCTAGTTAATCAATATATTATTGAATACACTGTAATATTAATAGAAAAATAAAGAGGAAATGTAACAGTTACCTTGTTTTTGTAGCATAGCTGCTATTTATAACTTCTTTCTTTACTTGCTCATGTTATAGTCTCTGACTTTTGAAAACACCTCAGTTTGCTGTTGTTATTACTTCTTAGTATAACATAAACTTTTATTGCTGAAGGATCTGGACCACCTAAACCACCTGCATTGTTTTGCTTACTGTGGTCTTCCATTGGTCTTCATTATGCCATATGGTAAAAAGGAGGGCTTTAAAGAATCACTTATGTTCCATGTTTATTCTTTACCCCTATTATGAGATCATCTAATGTCCTCATGGTAGTCAAAATCAGTGTCCTCAGGCATCACAGTGATTCTGATTCTCTTTGTCTGTTAACTCAAAGTTATGAGGGTCACAAAGTGGATGGGTGATAAATTTGGTTTTTACCACAGTGAAATCAATACATCTTGTTTTAGAAAATTTTTCTTTGGACCTAAGAACTCTGGGTCAGCAGATGATAAGGTCATGAGAAAAGGAAACAAAAATGTTTTCAGTGGAACACTAGAGAAAATAGTGGGTGGTGCCACTTACCTTTACCTATTAAATTTTGGATCAATGAGTTTTTGCTATTAGAAAAACAGCAGTGTGTATTGGAGGTGACTCAGAATAGCCTTCTGATTAATGTTATAATAATGTGTCCAATTATCATCTGAGAAATCATTAGAAGCAAGGTTATTCTTATGTTTCCATAGATGGTTTCCCCTCTAGGAGTCACCTCTGACATTTTTCTTTTCACCCTTGAGACATGTTATGAGGCCATTATGTAAAAGATGACATTGTCCTCCAAAGAAAGTAACAGCATTGTCTATGAAGGTAGGGAAACATGGGGAATGTCATGACAGAAATTTTATTCTCTTCACTTCTATTACATTAAATTAAAATTCTCTCCTCAGAAATAGTATTTCTTTTTGACAACCATTGCAGGATGGTTGGCAAGCATGTTAAGATGGTAAATTTCATGAGCATGGGCCTGTTGCCTTATATTTTTATGAAGTAAATTTTCTTCACCAGAAGCAATGCTGTGTAGAATACCATGATGTTAGAGAAGACATCTTGTCATCTATAAATGCTAATTTTGGCAGAAACACTGTGCAGGAAAAAAGAGTCCATATAGAAAGTGCCTATAACATTAAGAACATAATGCTTCCCTTTCCATAATTGAAACAATTTAATGTGATCAACCTGCCAGCAAGTAGCTAATTCTTCTTGGAAGTGATATCATATTTGGCAGTCAGTGTTTGTGTTTGCTGTTGGTGGATTAGAGTTTTGGCAATGGCTATAACCAAGTCAGCCTCAATGAGTTTTAGTTCATGTCTTTGATCCAATGCAAAACTCTCTAGGAATTCAGTATTGATGTTGACTTTTTATTTTTCTAGGCAGAGGCAGTTCAAAGTGGTTCCTTTAACTCTTCATTTGTATAATCATAGTCCTTTCTAGATGGATGAGGGAACCAATTTGAAGATTCTGCCAGCTTGTATGTATCTCTGTCCCACTTACGCATTTCTTAACTGGAGAAATAAGCAGAGGGGTTTGGAACCCACTGGACTCATTAGCAGATGGACTTGAGGCAAATCTCCATTGACCCTCTGACCTCTATAATCTGCTGTTCTAACTAGAGGAGCACAGCAATATATTTTGAATGCCTTGTGACAAATAGTTCACAGCCAATACCTAATAGTCTGGAAAAGAGCTGATATTTCCTTTTCCTCAAAGCACAGTCACTTTGTTAAAAGGCTGACAGTGGGGAGATCAGTGGGAAAAACAAACATTAGGTTTGTCTGGGGCATCGAGATTCTTTGAGGGACCTGCCTCTTGTCCATTGAGTTGATTCTGGGCTATGAGTTGGTTCAAATGTATGCTTTTATTAAAGAAATGTGACCCCCCTATTTTTTAAATTAATATTAGATGTATAATTTACAAACTTTCTGATTATACAAATCAAGTAAGAATTTTGTAGGCTTGCTGTCCATGTCACTCCTAGGAACATTATGATCAACTAATAAATGTCATAGATCTGTGAAAGGTAGAGCACTCAGACCACTGCTTGGCTCTGATGTCTGTTATGGGAACCAGGTTTTCCTTACTTTTGTCAACCAAGGCTCACAATTTTTACAATCATCCAGCGGTTTAATAAATTCAAATACTGACATTTCCACTGTATGTTTATTCTTCATAGAGAAAAAGGAAGTCTCAGGGAATTCTTCAAAGGTTTTGAGGGTCCCGTCAGAAATTTGTTTCTCACTCTGTAGAAAGGTCTCTGGAAATTGTTGGTGTGGGTGAATAGGTCTTCAGAAATGAATCCTCTTATACATCCCAATCTTCCCAAATAGAATATATTCCTCTATTAAACTATAGTGACTCCTGAATTTCAAACTTTCTCATTCTAGGTCACCTATTTGTTCACACTATAGTTAACCTACTAATGAACAGAGTTTTGGAGAACTTTCTAACACTAACTCAATATGCAACATTAAACATAGAATCTCTGTTTAGTGAACCCTTATCAATTAGTTCACTATGATACAAATTTTCTTCTTTTTGCCTATATATAACAGGCTTATTATCCTTTCCTACAAATATTTCCCAAACATATCTGAAAAATTGGAAAACTCATGGTGCCCTCTTCGAGTGTAGTGAACATCCTGAAGGCACATACTTTGCACTTACTGTTAGGGTGGTTTTGGACTGGAGTCTTGTTTAGACTTGGGAGCAAAGAGGGGTGTCATTAATGGGTTCTGAGGATAACTAGCATTGTACTGATTGCTACTGACCCAGAAGCAATCACTATAGCTTCATCAGGATATTTCCTTCACACTCAAGGTTGTCCTATAGGTGGAAAAGCAGATAACACCACAGATGGAAAGCCTTCCTTATGGGAAGGTGAGATCCCTAGTCTTCTCTGAGATACCAGATGATTCTACCAATGGAGGAAAAGTCCAATAGCAAGGACATTATAATTTAGGCTTTAGTGTCTCAAACTTCATCAGAATTTTCCATTCTATACTCACAATTCAGCTCATAAGATCCTATCCTTTTCTAGTCAGTTCTTGAAATTTAACTGTGGGTAGCTTTCATGACTAGGTACTTAACTACGTTCAAATTAAGCTGGACTCTTCATGACATTTTACATTTACTTTTCATCAACCCCAGCCCTGAAGATATGGATATAATGGTCTCCTTTGGGGAGTGCATGAAGCTTACAGGTCATTTATGTGCTGCATGAACCAGAATTCATATTCCTTAGCTTATCCTTTCGTCTACCTTGTTCAATGATCTTGAATGCAGCCCAGCCCATGTCATATTTCTTGGTCTTCTAACATTTTAAAAGGAAATCCTGTGGTGGATGCCACAGTACTTGGAGTGTTTAAACCAAATGTGAGCTTTGATTTCTCTTGGAAGTTTCTTTAAATAAAAGGCAAACTATTTATTTAAACAGTACATCCAGCATGACATGGGAAAGAAATGAGGAACTTGTCTTATCAGAGAATAATTTTTGCCTTGTCTGACCCCCTACTGACTGAGAAGAACATATAAAACAGATTATTATCAACCTAAGTCTACATATTTTGCAAAATATACTATTGATAATATGTGCTTTCAATGTTACTATTTTCAGCAATTATATTTTCTTTTCTTTTTTAATTTTTAAAAATTTTTATTGAGCTTTGATACATTTCATACAACAGTTCTTAATCAAATTTAGACCCCCTTCCCCACCCATGCCTCCCAACACGTATGTTTGCTGAATCTCATGCATTCTGCCATACATGTTAAGTCTTATCTAGCCAAGCATTTCTACCCAGATTGCCGGGGGTTCGAACCAGCGACCCCCGGGCAGTGATGATTGGGGATGAGTAAGCACACCGTTCACCAGCCCATGCCGCCCCCAATACCGGGAACACTTAGGCGCAACAGGGAGCGTAGTCAAGCAGGGATTCATTTATTGCAGGTGTTACAGAGCTTATAAAGGCACCTGGAACTCTCCCCCTCCCCCCTGAGGGTGTATCTTAGGATGGTCGTAAGCTGATCATGCACTCCTCAGCAGTGCGGAATTATTCTTCAGACTTTCAAAGCAACCCATTCCATGCCTCCAGTAACTTCCTTTCAGACCTATGCAAGGTGGGGCCTTTAGGTCCCCACACCAGATATCCTTTGGTGCAAATTTATCCGCTAGTAAAGCTATCTAGAGATCATAAGTAAGGTCTACTCTCCCTCAACCAGTAGAATAGGACCAGCCACAGCATCCATTCCCTTGCTCCACTCTGGGTCCTTATCTGATTGAGTTGGCATGGGTCTTGTGCTCAATGCCATCACTGTGTCAAGTTCACATGTGCAAGTTTCCAGTGGGCTGAAAGCCTCTGTTTCCCCGTGTTCATGTACCAGCACCCTTATAATCTTTCTGCCCCTCTTCCACAATGGGCCCTGAGTCATGCATAAGGTTTGATATAGGATCCCTATCCAGGGACACACACTTTGTAGTCTCTTATTCTCTAAAACTTGGCCAGTTGTGGCCTTCTATGTGCATAACACTCTATTGTATAGGGAAGGTTCACTGGTGAGTGTTGAGGGATACACTAATTTTTTTTACCTCTGTTCCACTAGGTTCCACTGTATATATGCCACCTAGGACTGGGCGTCTCTTAGAAGTATAGTCTCTGTGTGTGACCAGTTGTGGGGTTCTGCGGTAGCTTCCATCTGTTGCAAACAGTACCTTCTTTGAAGAGTGATATACAGTATACTTGTCTGTAAATATAAGGATCCATTTCTAGCATATGGTAAGAAATTTCATTTGTCTAGAGACATGACAGTGATAGGGTTTTCTCTAGTATCTATGACCTCTTCAGCCACGTGTATTTGGCTGTATTTACAGTGCCACCCATGAGTTCCCTCCCATTGAGAAGGCTTTAACTTCAATTAGACAGCTGTTGATTACCCCCTAGGTAACAATGCCACTACTGCACCAATAGAGGCAGTTTGCTGTGCCAGTCCTTATGATCATTAGGCTTTAGGGCAAGATTGGACCATTAATTGGTTTTCTCCCTTAGCAGCTTTCATAGTATCTTCTAGAGCTATAAAATCTAACCTTCAGGTAGACTTCCATGTCAGTTCCTGCTCCATTGCTCCATTGCTCCAAGTCATGTGTCCAAAGTATGTCCTGTCTTCAGTATTAGGGTCTTCTCTTCCAATTTTGGGAGATAACCTTGAGCTCTGGCAATAGCTTGTGCTATTTGGGAGTTTCTTGGACTACTCTGCCACTTAAAGGGTGGTCTCTCCTGTCTAGCACAGTGTTGCTTGAAATACAGCCCCCAGTTATACATATGTACCAATGTTCAGAAATTGTATGTACAGTTCTTAGGGGGTTCTGGAGCTAGCACATTTCCCTCTGGCTTCCCATGCCCAAAAGATCCATTCATCCATTTCTTTGCCCCAAAGATCCATTCATCTCTACTCTCTCAATACCTTCATCTAACATCCCTCCTCCTTCCCCAGTCCAACCACCCCCTACCCTCCTACTAATAACACCTTCCTCCCACCATCCCCTCTCTCCCAAGTTCCCTCCTTCCATACCACCAGGCCCCCTGCACGTCCCACTCCTCTCCCAGCCAAACACTCCCACTTTCCCAACCTCCCCTGTGGTAACATCTGTTTCCTGTCTTTCAGGCTCCTTCATTCCCTTTACTTCCGTGTTTCCTTTCCATTTTCCTGCTCCTGGTGTTACAAGATATATACTCACATGTATGGAATTGGTACTATTATCTGCAAATGAGGGAGAAAACACATTGCCTGGTTTTTTGAGTTTGTGTTACTTCACTTAGTATAATAGTCTCTAGTTCCATCCATTTACATGAAAATTTCTTAATTTTATCTTTACTTACTGCTGAGTAGAATTCCATTGTGTAAATGTAGCACACTTTCATTATCCATTTATCAGTTTAAAGACATTTAGGTTGTTTCCATTTCTTAGCTATAGGGAAGAGTGCAGCAACAAACATGGATGTACAGAATCTCTACAGGAAGATGAGTCCTTTGGGCATATGCCAAAAGTGCTATAACCACATGTTGCCTAAAAATTACTTATTCCTATGAAAAGAATAAGCCTATGGAGAGTAAGCAGGCCAGGGACGAGAGGAGGAGCACCCTGGGAAGAGGGGCCAAGCCGGATGGGATGGGGCGAGTGAGCAGACTGAGCATTAGTGTGGCCATTTTGGAACTCCAGAAGCAATTTGTGTGGCCCAGGAATGACCAATGGCAGTGAGGGGTGGAGGGAGGCAAGAGTGGCCAGGCAGGCTTTAATGACACATGAACAATTTAAGTCTGATTTAGAAAATTTTTCCTATGCCTTTATCTTGGAAGGCACTGCCTATGTTTTCTTCTAGAAATTTCAGAGTTTCAGGTTTTAAGTTGAGGTCTTCAATTTATTTGAAGTTGACTCTTGTGTAGGGTGAAAGATAAGGGTCCAATTTCATTCTTTTACAGGTGGAGATCCAGTTTGGCCAGCACCATTTGTTGAAGATGCTGTCTTTCCTCCCTTGTGTGTTTGTGGCAACTTTGTTAAATATCAGGAGGCTGAAACTGCATGTATTCATATTTAGGTCTTCAGTTGTGTTTGATTAATCAATGTTTCAATTTTTCTGCCAGCACTATGCTGTTTCTATGACCATAGCTCTGTAATATAATCTGAGATGTGGTATGGTGGTCAACCTAGCAGTGATATTTTTGCCCAAGATTTCTTTGGTTATCCAGGGTCTTTTGTGATTCCATATGAATTTTAGGATGATTTTTTCTAGATCTTTGAAAAATGTCATGGTAATTTGATTAGCATTGCTTTGAATGCTTTTGATAAGATAGTCATTTTCACAATATTAATCCTACCAATCCATGAGCATGGTAGGTCTTTCCATCTCCTAGTGTCTTCCTTTATCTCTTTCTTTGAAGATTTAGGTTTTTAGAGATCCATTGTCTTTAAGTCCTTTTAGAGATCTTTAATGTCTTTAGATAGGTTTACTCCTAAAAATTTTTTTTGAGGTTACTGTGGATGGGAAGGTTTCCTTGATTGCTTCTTCTGATTGCTTGTTATTGGTATATTGAAAGGCTAATGATTTTTGAAAGTAGGTTTTGTAACCTGCCACTTTACTGAAAGTATTAATCATTTTTAACATTTTTCTGGTGGAGTTTTTGGGATCCCTATGTATAATATATCACCTACAAATGGTGAAAATTTGACCTCTTCTTTCTAATTGGTATTCCTTTAATTTTCTTCTCTTGTGTTACTGCTCTAGCAAGAGTTTCAAACACTATATTGAAAAGGAGTGGAGATAGTGGACAGCCCTGTTTCCTGATTTTAATGGCAATGCTTAGAGCTTTTCTCCATTTTGAATGATATTGGCTATGGGGATTTTTTTTTGTATAGCTTTCATTATGTCGAACTATGTTTCCTTCAGATAAATTCCTTCTAGAACTTTTAACACGAATGCATGTTGGATTTTGTCAAAGGCCTTTTCTGCATCTATTGAAATGACCATGTGGTTTTTGTCTTTAAGTCAATTTGTATGTTTTATTACATTGATTGACTTACATATATTGAAACATCCCTACATCTCTGAAATAAAGCCAACTTTATCGTGGTGGATGATCTTTTTATGTGTATCTGTATGTGGTTTGTGAGTATCTTGTTGAGTATCTGTGCATCTATGTTCATTAAGGATTTGGATCTATAGTTTTCTGTTGTGTCTTTATGTGGTTTTGGTATTGGAATGATACTGGTTTCAGAAGGAGCTTAAGAGTTCTCCCTGTGTTTCTATTATTTTGAATAATTTAAGAAGTATTGGTTGGAGATCTTTCAATGTCTCATAGAGTTCTGCTGTGAATCCATCTGGACCCAGGCTTTTTTCAGTCGGGAGGTTTTACAATTAGGTTTCAATTTCCTTATTTGTTATGGGTCTCTTTAAGCTGTTGATCTCTTCTTGGTTTAACTTTGGTGGTGTGCATGACTTTAGAAATTCATCCATTTCTTTTAGATTTTTAAATTTAATGGACTACAGATTTTTAAATTATTCTCTTACAATGTTCTGGATTTGGGGTATCTGCTGTGATGTTTCCCTATCATTTCTGATTCTGTTAATTTGGATTTGCTCTTTCTTTCTTTTGCTTGCCTGTGCTAAGGATCTGTCTATCTTGTTTAACTTTCCAAAGAATCAGCTCTTAAATTCATTGATTTTTTTAATGTATGTTTTTCTTTGTTTCTATTTCAATAGTTTCTGCACTGATTTTTTTTTTCTCATCTACTAAGTTTGGGTTTGGTTTGTACTTGCCTTTCCAGAGTCTTGAGTAGTACTGTTAAGTAGTTTATATGTGCTCTTTCTGATTTTCTAATGTAGGCACGAAGAGCTATAAACTTCCCTCTTAGGACAGCTTTTAAAATGTCCTAGAGGTTTTAATGTGTTTTAGTGTCATTTCATTTAGTTCCAGGAATACTTTTCTTTCTTTCTTTTTTAATAATAATTTATTGAGAATTTCATATGCATATAAGGTATTTTGATCAAATCCATGCCCAGTCCTTCCCTTCCAACTTCTCTCATATCTCCCAATCAACTTTTTCTGATAACTTCATGTACTCTTTCTTCTCTTTTATTTTTTTTTATTTTATTTTTATGGGGCGTTTGGCTACTCTAAAATTCCCTGCTCTGAAGAGGTAACTAAAGTCTTTTAAGGATTAGGTACAAGTTCCCAAATATTTTTGACATTTTTGGCCTTTGGAACAGAGTATGTTGCTAAGAGGCCCAAGGACATTGTGAGTTTTAGCTAGGAAACTGGCTACTTTTCTTTAGGGTCTTTGTACCCTAACTGCCTAGCCCAATTCCTACTTCCTATTCTTATCACACTACCCTCTGAAGAGGTTACTCAAATTGCCAATAGCGAATCAGGACACAGACTGCTCTGGCTTTTTCCATACTGAATAAGGATGCAGAGTGAGATAATTGGAATACCCCTTCAGTGGGTCTATGTGAAAGACTCCCAAAATGCATAACTCTTATCTCTAGGAGGAAAAGGAAGTCTTGTATCATGAATAGGAGATGTGAAGGAGAAGTAAAGGTAAGAGTAATTAGCATTACAACTTCTGGAGAGGGAACTAGAAAAAAGTCAGAACAGGGCAATTTTCAAATGTTCATATGAGAGTGCACTGGAATTTCTTGACAAGGGCTTCCAAAAACATCTCTCTATTGGGTTACTCCTCTTTTTTCTTTTGTCTTCTAAAGCTAAACTCTAAAGTGATGAATTCAGGATTTGCTTTCAGGTTGTTCAATAGCTGCTGGAATGGTTAGAATCAGTGTCAGTTCCCTCTCAAACGCTTCTAGGTAGGGGGAGAAAACAAATTTATCCATCATTTTAGAACAATAGCTGGTTGTCTACCTTAGCTACACGTGGGCACTACAGTATTGGAGACCAAGATTTAAAGTCTTACATCTGAGCAGCACATTCTTGTTAGCAACAAGATCATCAATAAAAAATAATTATCTAAATAACATTTTATATAGACTTAAGCCTAATGTCTGGGAAGTGTAATCCCTTGAACCCTTAAAGAAATATACTGATGACTTTACTCTTTGGTTAAACTTTCCTTCTGAGTGTTTAAGACTACACAGTTGGCCCAAATAAATCAATTTATTTTTACACTTAAGGCCATTTGAGGATCTGTTCCTCAGCGGTCACATGGGCTTGGGAGGAGCCACTGGCTACTTTCTTTAACTAGTTCCATATATGTGAAGTCAAAGGTCCTCCTCAACCATGTCTGGCTTCACATGGAAGCATGAATAAGATGTTTCCTCTGAGGTGACCCTCCTCTTTGTAGACTGGACACTGGTTCAAGTCCATCTGTGGGATCTCCATGTCCTCCCTGAGCAAGAGGACAGGTGACTCACCACAGTTACAGGACATTTTGAGAGATGTTTCATAGTTCCCTGGAACTTAGTCAACCTTGGAGGGCAAGGGGCAAAAACTGTCCTTTAAGTCCCTCTGACCACATTAGTATAGGCCTCAAAGTATGGCTGCTAAACATACAATAAGGTTAGTTCCACCATTCTGGTACTTTTAATTATCATGTGCTATGTAGATAAGGCTTGGGTAAAAACACCTAATATTCTCAGGTTAACCTTACTAGATAAATATTTTGTTCTTTAAACTACTTGACTAAACTATGACCATAGAAAATTTAAGATTATGTGTATATTATTTTTGCCTCATTCTTTATATATCTTAACAAACCTAAACATACCTTCATCACTTGCTTAGGCTTTCTAATTTTTTTTCTGTCCATTCCCATATCCTTTTAACATCTTTTACATCCTCATTTTCTTTTTAAAAATAATTATGAGACATAATAACATTAACAAATAAATTTCCATGTGTTGTGAGACTTCTTTTCCTGGGGATGCAAAGCAATGCTTATTTCCTTTTAAGGTTTTAATGTCAAGCCAATAGTTGATTAAAGTTTTACTGGGGAACAAATGAATTTATTGAGCTTACTTACTGAGATAACTGAGGGGTTGTTAATGTGTAGGTATGACCTGAATGTATCCACACTGGAAAGCCTATACTCATCAAGGGTCATGCCTTCTTTTCTTAGCCTTCCTCAGATTGTATAATTTAGCCCTCACCAAATCCAGGAGGCCATGTGTGATTAGGTTCAAATTACACAGAGTTGGCTAGGAAGAGTGGCTGGATAATCTGGTGAGGGTCCAATGACTCTGCTTGGCCCTCCTTTAATGAATGAGCACAACCATCAACAAGCCCAATTGTGACTATATTTGGGATAAAGCTTAGCTGAAGTCATAATGATGGTAGTTATTTCATGCAGAAGTGACTGCTGTACAGCATCATCTTATTAAAAGGACCTGGAATTTAAAAGGATATGGTGCTAGGATCCACATATGAGGGAGAATATTATGTCATTTGTTTTTCTGAGTCTGTGTTACTTCACTTAGTGTAACAGTTTCTAGATCCATCCATTTACCTGCATATTTCATTATTTCATCTTTCTGGACTGCTGAATAGAACTCCACTGTGTAAATATGCCACATTTTTGTTAACCACTCATCAGTTCAGGGACACTTATGTTGCTTATATCTCTTAGCTATTGAGAAAAGAGCAGCAACAAACATGGTTGTACAAGTGTCTCTGCAATAGGATGAGTCCTTTGGGTATATGTCAAGGAGTGGTATACCCAGGTAATATGGTAGGTACATTTTTAATTTTTTAATGGATAAAAATTGGGCTAGTTTAAGGGGTGTAGGGTATACAAGGAACTCAGGGGATAAAGGGAAAGAATAAGCTCAAGAGGGGTAGGCATGAAGGTGAAGGGTATTATTAAGGGAGGAAAGGGGGAAATGGGGGCTTTTTTGGTGGGAAAAACATGATGGAGGGGAGAGACATTGCGAGAGGTAAATAATACCTAGCTAGTTTTGAAAACCAGAGCTAACCATATTACTCCTATAACCTACTGACAAATTATTCGTAGCAGATCATGAAATATATGTCTAGGTAAGGTTTATCTGAGAACAACTGGTCTTTGCCCAAGATTATCTACATGACACACACTAATGAAAAGTACCAGACTGGTCGAAGTAACCTTCTTGGATGTTTAACAGACATACTTTAAGGCCTATAATAATTTGGTCAGAGGGACATAAAAGATGGTTTTTGCTCCTAGCCCTCCTAGGTTGACTAGATTTTTTTGCTCCTTGCCCTCCTAGGTCGACTAGGTCCAGGGGACTATGAGCATCCCTCAAAATGTCCTGTAATTGTGGGGAGTCACCTGTCCTCTTGATCAAAGAGGCCTAGGAGACCCCACCAGATGGACTTGAACCAGTGTCCAGTCTACAAAGAGGAGGCTCAACACAGAAGAATCATTTTCTCCACACTTCCAAGTGAATCCAACCATGGTTGAGCAGGACCTTTGACCTATCGTCACATAGGCAGAACTGGTAAAAGAAAGGAGGCAGGGGCTTCTCCCAAGCCCATGGGACCCCTGAGGAACAGATCCTCAAAAGACCTTAAGAACAAAAATAAATTGGTTTGTCTGGGCCAACTGTATGGCCTTAAACACCCAAAAGGAAAGTATAGACAAAGATTAAAGGGGCCAATAAATTCTTAAGAGTCCATATATATAGCTAAAGCCTATATAACAAGCAAAATGCCAGATAGGAGATGTACCTTCTTTTGAATTGTTGGCCAGGGTGGCCAAAGGGATTCCCAAATAGTATCCCAGCATAGAACTGGGAAAATGAACAGCAGACCCTAATCTTATCTAAAGGAGTATTGACAACTGATTGCTGCTAGAAGAACAGATGATCCTCCTAAAACAAAGACCTCTAGACAGCCTGACTAGATTCACCAAAATGACAAGTAGTGGGGAATGGCTGGGGTGCCGACAACACAGCAGACAGTAGCAAGGATATCAGAGTATAAGGGCTTAAGTGGGGGGAGGGAGGTTATGGGAGGGTGCCATCTGGGAAGTGGGTGTATAGTTGAATAAGATGGTTTGGGATGTTCTGTGTGATATACACACAGAAAAAAAAATCAAAAAAATTAAAAA
>NW_008333887.1:811830-812154 GCF_000622305.1 Nannospalax galili | reverse complement strand
TATATCTTACAGGGTTTATACTGAGTTCAGTATTGTATATCTATGTTAATTCAATTGTGAACCTAGAAATTTGCACCCACTTGTGAAAGAGATGTACTCTTGCTCTGGAGTGTGTTACTGAATATGTTAAAGCTGTAGTGAAATGATTCTTCTCATCAGGTAGTTATTAAAAATTAAAAAAATAATGATTAAAAGGGGACTCCCTAAGCGACATTCACCCTTCCATCCCCCGCCTCGCCGTATGCTCCTAGTTTGGGCCCTGCGCCATTCCTAGTCTCGGGGCCCCAGACACCTGGGGAATGGGGAACCAATACTGCTTCCTTA
>NW_008333887.1:776401-805475 GCF_000622305.1 Nannospalax galili | reverse complement strand
ATCATTTAATTTATGTCTTATAGGGTTTATACTGAGTACAATATTGTATAACTGTATTAATTCAACTGTAAACCTAAAAATTTACAGCCAAATTTGAAAGAGATGCATCTTAGCTCTGGAAATTGTTATTGAATACGTCAATGCTGTTGTAATGAAATGCTTCTTCTAAGTATGTGGTTATTAAATAAATAAAAAAATAAAAGAGCTCTCCACACTGTTTTCCATGGAGGTTGCACAAGTTTGCAATCCCACTAGCAGTGAATGAGTGTTCCTCTACCTCCACATCCTTGCCAGCATTTGGTATCATTTGTTCTCTTGATCCAAGCCAGTCTGATTGGGGTAAGGTGATCCTTAGGGTGGTTTTAATTTGCACTTCCCTAATTACTAACAATGTTGAATGCATTTGAGATGTTTCTTAGCTACTTTTATTTCTTCATTTAAAAACTCTCTGTTTAACTCTTTAGGCCTTTTATTAGTTGGGTCATTTGGTTTCTTGATTCTTTGTTTTTTGAGTTGTTTATATATTCTCGATGTTAAACCTCTGTCAGATGTGTCACTGGTGAAGATTTTTTCCCATTCTATGGGTTTTCTCTTCACTTTTTTGTTTCTTTTGCTGTACAGAAGCTTTTTAGTTTAATGATGTCCCACTTGTTGATTGTTGACCTTAATTCCTGAGTGACTACTGTCTGATTTAGAAAATCCTTTCCTATACCTATATCTTGTATGTTATTGCCAATATTTTCTTCTAACAGTTTCAAGGTTTCCAGTTTCACATTGACGTCTTTGATCCATTTAGAGTTGACTTTTGTGCAAGGTGAAATGATCTGCTTTCATTCTTCTACAGGTGGAGATCCAGTTTTGGCTACAATCTGTTGAAGATGCTGTCTTTTCTCCATTTTGTGTTCTTGGCACCTTTATCAAATATCAGGTGACTGAAATTGCATGTACTCAGGTTTGGAACTTCAGTGATGTTCCATGGATGATCTATGTGTCTACTTTTGTGCCAGTGCTATATTGTTTTTATGACTATATCTCTGTAGTATACTTTGAGATCTGGTATAGTAATCCCCCCAGTGTTGTGCTTTGTGTACAGGGCTGCTTTGGCTATCTGATGGGGTTTATACTGAGTACAATATTGTATAACTGTGATGGGTTTCTTGCGGACAGCAAAGAGATTGATTCTGTTTCTTAATCCATTTAGTTAGCCTGTGTCTTTTGACTGGGGTGTTCAGTCATTGACATTTAAGGTTATTATTGAAATATGTGTATTGGTTGCCATCACTTTTATTGCTGTTTGTGTTCTCTATCTTTTGTACTTCTATACGAATTTATGGATTTTTTTTTCTAATTCTGTGAGATATGCCATGGGGATTTTGATTGGGATTGCATTGAATCTATATATTGCTTTTGGTAGGATGGTCATTTTCACACTATTATTTCTTCCAATCCATGATTATGGGAAGTCCTTCCATCTCCAGGGTCTTCAGTTGCAGTGTTAGGTCATTTATTTGGGCTCTTTCTAATTTTTAATGTAGGCATGTAGAGCTATTAACTTCCCTCTTAGGACTAGCTGTGTTGTGTTGTATTATCCTTTTTATTGAATTCCAGGAATTCTTTTATTTCTTTCTTAATTTCTTCTTTGACCCACTCATTGTTTAGGTGTGTGTTGTTCAATCACCATGAGTTTATGTAGTGACTAGGGCTTTGTCCAGTGTTGATTCTGAGCTTTATTACATTGTGACCTGATAGAATGCATGGAAACATTTTTGTAAATGTTTTGGTTTGTTTGTGGCCCAATATGTGGCCAATTTTTGAAAAAGTTCCATGGGATGCTGAGTAGAAAGTGTATTCTTTGTTGCTTGGGTGGAATATTCAAAAGATGTCTGTTAGGTCCATTTGATGTATGGTATCATTTAATTCAGATGTCTCTCTGTTTATTCTTTGTCCAGTTGACTTGCCTAATGGAGACAGTGGAGTATTGAAGCCCTTAATATTACTGAGTTGGTGTTAATCTGTGTCTTAAAGTCCCATAGTGTTGTTTTTATGAATTTGGGTACATTAGAGTTTGGTGCATAGATTTTAAGGATTGTAATATATTTTTGGTTAACTTCCTTTGATCAAAATGAAGTGAACCTTCTTATCTCTTCTGATTAGTTTTACTTTGAAGTCTATTTTGATTTTGTCAGATATTAGAATTGCAACCCCTGCTTGTTTCTTAGTGCCATTTGTTTGGAATATTCTTTTACATCCTTTTACCTTAATGTAGTGCCTGTCCTTGAAGGTGAGATGGTTTTCTTGCAGACAGCAAAGAGATGGATTCTGTTTCTTAATCCATTTACTTAGCCTGTGTCTTTTGACTGGGGTGTTCAGTTCATTGACATTTAAGGTTATTATTGAAATACGTGTATTGATTGCCATCAGTTTTACTGCTGTTTGTGTTCTCTGTCTAATTTTGTGTGTCCTCTAATTTATTTTCTTTCATTTTCCCTGGGGTATGGTTGTATGTCTCTGCTTTCTGTATTGTTTCAAGTATTCTTTGAAGGGCTGGTTTTGTGGACATGTATTCTTTCAGGCTGTTCATGTCATGGAAGATTTTTTTCCGCCTTCAAGTATTATAGACATTTTTGAAGGGTAAAATATTCTGGGCTGACATCTACTGTCATGTAACACTGGAAATACCTTGGTCCAGGCTCTTCTGGCTTTTATAGTTGCATTAATAAGTCAGCTGTAATTTTGATGGGCTTTCCTTTGCATGTCACTTGTTTTTCTTTTGCTGCTTTCAGTATTCTCTCTTTGTTCTGCACATTTAATGTTTTTATTATGATATGTTGTGAGGAATTTCTTTTCTGATCCTGTCTATTTGGTCTTCTGTGTGCTTCATGTATTTGTATGGGGATGTCTTTCTTAATTTTGGGAAATTCTCTCCTACAATCCTGTTTAAGATGTGGTCAATACCACTAACCTGAAATTCTTCTCCTTTCTCTATTCCTATGATCTGCAGATTTGGTCTTTTCATGGTGTCCCACATTTCTTGCATATTCCATACCTGTGTTTTTTAAAATTTTCCGTAATTTTTGCTTGAGTGGTCCAGCTCTTCAACTTTATACTCCAGTGTTGATATTCTGTTTTCCATTTCTTTCATTCTAGCAATGAGGCTTTTCCCTGTTGTTTCAAGTTGACTTATTGAGTTTTGTACTTCCTTCTTCATTTCTGCCTGAGTTTTCTTTAATGTTTCTATGTCTTTTGTGAATTCATTCAGAAGTTTATCCCTAACTTATTTTCTTTCATATTTTTGTTCATTTGTTCTTTAAATTCATTGAATTCCTTGATCATGTTTATGACTGGGTTATCTCTAGGGGGTCTCTTTGTAGCATTCTTCTACAGGATTGGTGGAGTTTGGTAAGAACATTGTGTCTTGGCTTTCCATTTTATTATTCTTTTGTTGTGATTTTAGAATGTGAATTTCTTTTGTTGTTTATGATTCTGATATGAGAATTAAGTCGAAGTATGCTTCTGTTTGTATTATTGGGGTGCTTAGATCCTTTCTTTATTGGTTATGTAAAGCTGGTTGGTACAGGGTTCAGGTTTAATTTGGAGGGAACTGTTGGCTTCAGATCAGCTATTCAGGAGTACCCACAGAAGCCCAATTCAGGTTCTAGTCAGGTACACTCAGGCTCCCTTCACCACGTGGAAGCAGAATCAGGATGCTCTCAGGCAGTCCCTTGGGTTCTCAGGCCCTATGCCAGAGGGAGGCCAAAGGGATGCCAGATCTTGGCACTCTCTTGTGGTCTGTGAAGATCAGAGCTACTACATCAATGGAGGTTGAAACCCACCCTCTCAGGCTGTCTGCTAGGATCTCAGCCTTAGCTTACCAAAGCCAGATCTCTTCAGCAATTATATTTCCACAATATACACAGATACACTAATTCTGGTCAGGAACATGGAAGGGTCATGAAAGAGAAAGCGAATATAGTTTAACCTTAAGCCAATGTGTTTAGTTTAACTTGCAAATGTTGATTACAAGAGGAATCTATGGTCTAAAAAGACTGTTTACTTTGTTTTCCTAAAGGGTAGCTATATTTAAATAGGCTGATTACACAGTAGGAGCCAAGATGAATAGACAGTTTAAATGGTCTCAAAACATAGGATAAATTTGATTACAAGATTAGAGAAGACAGGCAACATTCTCAGAAAAGTCATCCCCACAGAATCTTATACTCAGGCATCCAACACTTTCATTTTAAAGGTTTTGTTAGGAGTATCCGATTGAAATATTTTCTTAACCATTTCATGCTGTGAACTACCAGTATACTCTTTCTTATTGAAAATAGTCATTAACATCTTTAAACCTAATCAGATTAGATAACCAATTCCAAAAGCCCTAGACTCAGAATTATGGTCAGAATTGCATTAGAATTCTATTCTTCTAAACCATTCTTGAATCCAAATCATTGTTGCAGAGAAATGTAGTAAATAATTGGGGAGAGAGAGAGAGAAAGAGAGAGAGAGAGAGAGAGAGAAGAGATAGAAAGAAGAGAGAAAAAAGAGAGAGAGAGATAACGTATTAGCTCATGCAGTTTGGGCAGCTGAGAAATAAACTCTCCTATCTGCCTCCTATAGGCCCAGATGAGTTGGCATAAATCTAGTCTAAATTCAAAGACCAGATCACCAGGACAACTGGTATAATTTGTCCTCTGGAGAAAACTAAGACTGATGTCTTAGTTGAAGTCAGCAGGCAGAGTAAATTCTTCCTTGACTTCCATTCAACTCAGGTTCTTTATTTGTTTACTTATTCATTCATTTATTTATTTAAGACAGTGTCTTCTATAGCTCCAGCTGCCCTGGAACCCATTATATAGACAGAGATCTGCCTGCTTCTGTCTCCCAAGTGCTGGGATTAAAAGCATGCAGCCACCATGCCCAGCTCTACTCAAGCTGTTAAAGTACTA
This sequence comes from Nannospalax galili, assembly GCF_000622305.1. Lineage (NCBI taxonomy): Eukaryota > Metazoa > Chordata > Mammalia > Rodentia > Spalacidae > Nannospalax > Nannospalax galili. Next base: position 800,526 of record NW_008333887.1, on the reverse strand, counting down.
GGTGATTCCCCAGAAGAGGTAGGGTAATATTCTTCCAATTCACAGAGGGATCTTATCCAGAAGTGTGAACACAGTTGATCAAATGCCATGTTCAAGTGACTCACAAAACTAACAATTACTTTCTCCTAACAAATTATTTTGGTTCTGGATCATTTTCTCAAAATTTCTTACCATCATTGTATTTAACTTCAATAGCCATATAAATACATTTTTAATATTTGAATTTTCATTTGATCTTTTTAATTAAAATATTCTTGTCATCCATCCTGGTTTAACTGTTCTTTGTCATGATCATATTTAGACCATGAGAATTAAGTTTCATGTTCAAACAGTTTGAATTAAGACAATGTTTCTCAAACTGCAGTGTTCATAACAATCATCTGAGGACTTTTCTTAAAACTGAATCTGATTCACTATGTCTGGAGGGGCATCTATGATAGATAATTTGATCATCAAGTAGATTGGATTGAGGAGGGTCTAGAGTTAGTGAAGATTACTTCTGGGTATGTCTGTAAGGGTCATCTTAGAGACAAAGAAGGAAAGACCCTCTTAAGATGGGAAAACCCAGCCTGAGTGTACATGGCATCATCCATTATGCTGTGGGTTGGTCTGTAACAAAAGGGGAAGGCTGCTGAAGCCTGGAAACACAGGCCTTTATTCTTTTTGCTTCATGACCACCATGATGTAAGCTATTCTACTTTGCCATTCTTTCCCCCATCATAATGTCTTTAAACTTGTGTAAAAGTACACAGAAAAACATTTTTATTCCTTTGAATTGTTTGTGTCATGTAATTATCACAGAGATGGAAAGTCTGAATGGCATGCATCTTAAAGTCTGCATTTCTAGTAAAGATCAAAGGTTGTCCTAGTCCTGCTTACCCGTAGACCACAACTTGAGTAGCAGTGTGCTTAATTATCTTCAGATTACTAGATGAACCTTGACAAACAGTACATAAAGCTTTCATTCTTTGCCACTGTTATAGTTTGGTATCTGTTATGATAAAATACTGACCAAAAGCAATTTGGGGAGTCAGGTTTACTTGGCTTACAGGTTACAATCCATCATTAAAAGAAGCCAAGCAAAACTCAAGGCAGGAATCTGAAGCAGGAACTGAAACAGAAACCATGGACCTGCCTTGCTCATCCACCTTTCTTATACAGCCCAAGTCTACCTGCCCAGGAATGTCACCACCCACCATGGACCAGACTCTCATATATCAATTATCAATAAAGAAAATGCCCCATAGACATTTCCACAGGCCCATCTAATAGAGGAAATTCTTTAGTTGAGGTTCCCTTTTCCTTGTCATGTCAAATTGACAACCAGATTAGCCATCCCAGTCACGTCATGTAGAGGTAGAAAATCTTGGATGTGGAAGGGAGGATGCTTTGCCCTGAGGTAATATTGTGACCTAGATGTCTTCTAAACTGGTACTCTGCCATTTTCCAAACATATCTAATTGGATAAAAAATGTATGCTATATAGACTATGGAGATTCCTTTGCTTTTACAGAAAAAAGGATAGGAAACACAAGACCATTAGGTTTCTCTCATAAAATGATGAAGACAGCACACATCAACCTCAAAAGCACAAATAACTTTGGGAATGGCTGGGAAATGTCCAGGGATAACTTGTATTTTTATGATTCATACCATTGTGCTTCACATGTAATGTACTTCTTAAGCAAATTATTTGTGTGTCAGCCCTGCATCAAGCACTTCAGAGTACTGTATTTTTTTCCAGCAGCATGTGCTTCTTTCATGTCCCTTATCACATTTTGGTAATCATTACAGCATTTACAACTTTGTCATTATTATTATACCTGTGATGGTAGCCTGTGATTAATGGTCTCTGGCATTCTAGAACAATTATTTTGGGGCAACATGAACCATGTCCATAAAAGAAAGTGTACTCAATGGACAAATAATGTCTGCTCTGAAGACTCTGTTATACAAATTATCTGTCTGCTCAGGCAATCTTGTTACCTGAGATACATATTGAAATCTGATCACTAATAATCCTACAATGGCCTTTACATCTTCAGCTAAAAGAAAAGTCACATTGATCTCATTTTTAAATGAAAACTAGAAATGCTTAAGCCTAGTAAGTAAGGTTTATTGAAATTCAAGGAAGTTCAAAGGCTAAGTCACTTATGCTAACCTGTTAATCAAGCTGTTTATGAAGAGTAAAAAGACTTGAGGAAAATTTAAAGTTCTTCAATGAATACAAGAAATCAAAGCAGCCATGTTATTAGTACAGAGAATGTTGTAGAGATTTGTGTGGGTCCACAGAACACTGTCAAGCCACAGTCTAATCCACAGTCCAATATATAAAGTTATTTAATCTCTTGTTTAGTTGCTTTTTTCAGTGCTGTAACACAATACCTGAAACATGGCAACTTAAATAAGGAAAGAAGGACTTATTTTGACTCAGTATTTATGTGTATAGTCCATTATAGTAGGGAAAGCTTACAGGCCAGAATGACTCTCAGCTCTGCCTGTAAGAGATTTAGGATACTTGCTCACATCTGGGAGGACAAGAAAGCAGAGAAAGAGAGACGTAGTTTTCAGTTGTCTTTCTCATCTTCCTCTTTTAATTCAGTCTCTGTCCCAAAATTATAGCTTGGTACTGAATGTACTACCCACATTCAGGATGGTGCTCAAATTAAACGTTTCTAAATGTGCCTTCACGAACATACCTGAAGCTGTGCCTCACTAATGCCTTAAACAGTTCTCAATACTATCTACTTGACAATCAAAATTAACCAATATACATACTATCTTCAACTTCACAGAGGTGGAGAGAGGTCAGTTATAGAAGAAAGTTTGATATTAACAAGTTGATTCATGAAATTTAAGGGAAAAAATTCATCCTTATAAAATAAAACTGTAAAAGGAAGCAGCAAGGTTTGATGTAGAAATTCAACCAGTTACATGGACTCTTGCTGGAACTTAAACTAAATAACAGATTCTCAGTGAAGACAAATAAACTTTTTATTGGGAAAATATGCCATCTAGGATTTCCATAAGGAGAAATGAGAAGTCAATGATAGGCTTTAAAGCATTTCATGACAGGCTTCTCATCAAGAGCTGATGCAGCTGGTGACGATAAGCTAAAAGCAGTGCTCACTTACCACTCAAACTAACCTAGGGCACTTAAGGATATTAAATTTATTTTGCTGTGTTATTTACAGTAAAAATGCTTGAATGGACAGAGCATCAGTTTACAGTGTATTTTATTGAATATTTTTAAGACTACTGTTTAAAACTATTGCTGAAGAAATGAGATTAATTTTAAGATATTGCTACTCATTGGCACAGCACCTGTCAGCCCAGAGCTCTGGAGATATACAATCAGATTAATGTTGATTTCTTAACTTCTAACATGGTCTCCATTCTGCAGTCCATAGATGATGATTAATTTTATATTTAATGTTTTATTATTTAAAAATACATTTCGTAAAATGATGTCTGCCACTGATTATGATTCTTCTGAGAGAGAAGACGAAAGCCTTCTGGAAAAGCTTTTCTATGCTAGATACTACAAAAAAACATTCATTATGGGAGAAAGACAAAATAATTCAGTATTAATAGTCAGTGGAAGAGGTTGATTCCAACCTTGATGGATAACTTTGAGGCATTCAAGACTTCAGTGGAAGGGAAGCTACAGATGTGGAAACAGAAAAGAAATGAAGATGAGAACTGAATTCTGAAGAGCTGTCTGCACTGTGTAAGCTCATGCTCATGTATTAGCAATCATTTCTCATGGATGAGCACAGAAAATGGTTTCTTAAGATCAAATATACTCCTGGTAAAGATGCTTTGAACATTGCTCAAATGATAAGAAAGGATTCAGACTATGAGATAAATTTAGTAGTGTCAGGGTTTGTAGAGATTGACTCCAATTTTGGAAGGTCTTCTACCGCAAAGAGAATGGTATCTATCATCAAGCATCACATGTGATAGGAAAATCTTTTGCGAAAGGGAAAAGGCCATGATGCATCACATGTGTTTGTTATCTTATTCTGAGATGTGGAATAAGATAGCCACCCCAATTTCAGCAGCCAACACCCTGATCCATCAGCAGCCATCAGCCTCAGAGCAAGATGCCCCACTTGCCAAAAGAAGGGGCCATGACCATTTGAGGATTAAAGTGTATTATAGCTATGATTTCCGTGTTGTTTCAAGACAATGCTATTTTATGTGTCATAGACATTAATGTACAATAGACACAACCTTCACAGTTCTAAGACAGCAAATATTTGCATGCCTTGCTTTACTGTAGTGTTCAGTTTATGGCAGTTTGGAACTGAACAGACAGTACCTCAGAAGTAAAGCTGTAGTTTAGATTTTGGCATTCACTGGTGTATGAAACCCCCAAAGGAAAGAAGTTAATGAATTTGAAGGAAGTGGCTTGTCTACCCACACCTCACATTCCTGCTATCTTCAGTTCAGGTACTCTAGATCATCCAGATCTTTCCAGTGCTCTAGCTAGACTGTCAGTTCTCCTTCACTTCGTGTCACTCTTCTGTAACCTAAACTTTCTTCCATTACAGTCTCTCACTCTGCACAAGACCTCCCAAATTTCCTACTTTGCCATTTCATATTATGATTCTGCATTGAAATTGCTTTCTATGTGCTCTTAGTGCCTTTTCTCCTGTCCTGATATCATTATTACCTGTAAACAAGTCCCATTCATAGCCTTCACAGTACAGTGGAAATAGTAGTTTCTCAGAAATGTATTGCCCTAATACATGGTTTGAGACACGCTTCTCTCTTAGGCAAGCTTTCCGTCTTTGACTCATCATGACTTTGATTTTTTTCAACACCTACTACAATTAATTTGATGTGTAGTAATGTTTCGACTCCCTGTTTGTAAGTGTACCAAATGCATGCCTGGTGCCTACTGAGTCCAGAAAGGTATCAGATCCCCAGAAACTGAGTTATAGATGGTTGCCTGCTGCCATGCGGGTGCTAGGAATCAATCCAGATCCTCTGCAAGAACAGAAATGCCCTTAGCTGCTGAGTCATTGTTCCAGCCCTTCAATACTTATCAGCATTCGTCATTTGCTATTTACTTACTTGTTTCTCATTCTTTCATTAGAATTGAGTGTGGGCAGACATTTTATTTCATCCCCTACTGCTTCTACAATGCATGAAATAATATCTAGTAGGAACAATTCAATAAATATATTTGAACAATGAATGAATAACAATTCAAAAGGAGTGGTAAAATTCATTTTATTCTGACAACTGAATTTTGTATAGCTCTCTCTCTCTCTCTCTCTCTCTCTCTCTCTATATATATATATATATCCTTATATCCTAGCCACAATCAAATAATAATAGAACTAAATAAAGCCTAAAATAGCTTTTTGAATATATTTTTATTGGATTTTGTGTATTTTACATAATAGAATCCAATCAAATTTAGACCCCATTCCCCTTTTATGCCCCTCTTAACCCCCCACTAGATTTCATGCATTCTGTCATATATGTTAAATCCTGTCTGGTCAAGAATTTGTACCCAGATGTCCTTTGGTACAAGTTGATTAACTGGAGTCCAGTCAGCCTATATAGAGATCTTAAAGAGATCTCTTCTGCCTCACCCAGCTGTAATCAGTTGCCCATATTTCCTAGGCTAGGGTTGAGGCCTCCTGCCCATTTCCCTTGTTCTACGCTGGATTTTTGTCCAATTAAGTCAGCCTGGGTTTTGTACATGCTGCCACCACTGCTGCAAGTTCCCAGTGGCCCGAAAGCTTCTCTTTCCTTATGTTCATGTGATGTACGTAGACCATACTGATTAAAATGACCTTTTGTATATTATGTTTTATTTTTAAATTAAACAGAGCTGGGCAGATGGTTCAGGGGGTAAAGTGCTTGCTACACAAGCATGTGGAGCTGAGCTCAGAACTTAGTACTAATGTATGAAGCTGTCACAACAGCAAGTATATGTAACCCCAGCACTAAGAGTCAGAGGCAAAGGATCCCAGAAGTTCAGTGGCCAGCCAGCCTTATCTGTCATTAAGTTCCAAGTTCAGTGACTGACTCTGCTTCAATATATGGAGGAAAATAGAAGAAAACACTCGATTTTGAGCTCTGGCTTTCACTTACACACTCATGGGTGAGTACATCTCTCTCTCTCTCTCTCTCTCTCTCTCTCTCTCTCTCTTTCTCTCTCATCTAACATGTATACACAAACAAATTAACAAATGTTTCATGGGTTTTCCTATTATATCTAGGTAATACCTAAACTCTTATCTGTAAATAAAATGGCATTGAACCAAGGTGTCTAATCAAAATAAATAATCAGATCATTTAAGGATGAATCCCACAGTTAGCATCAGCTATAGTAAAGATGGTAAACTGGAGAAAAGAATAAAAATGCAGTTCCTGATAAGCTTCGTGTATCTCATCTTCACAGTGGTCATTTATCTAATCTAGATGAGGGATTTTGTGATACGTGCATCTGTACTAAGAAGAACGGAGCAATTAACATATGTGAACAGTAGGAAGCTCACCCACCCACACTGGTTGATGCTTCTCCCGATACCCTAAGAAGCTTCAGTTCCATAAGCGGATTTCCTTTAGTAATGAGGACCAAGTTCCCAGGAGTCTTCATGCACTACTCCACTACAAGGTGTCATATGTGAACAGTAGGAAGCTCACCCACCCACACTGGTTGATGCTTCTCCCCCAGATACCCTAAGAAGCTTTAGTTCCATAAGCAGATTTCCTTTACTAATGAGGATCAAGTTCCCAGGAGTCTTCATGCACTACTCCACTACAAGGTGCCTTCCTGTCACCTGTGGCCCAAATACCCCTCCCTTAGCTTGCCTTAGCAATTCATTACAAACTAACTCAAAATAGATTTAGGCTTCCTGAGTCCCCATCCTGTCTCCGCTTTTCCACAAGCCCTCACACATGCTTTTGGTCTTTGGCCTCTGTGCCTTCACCTGCGCTGCTCCTTGTCTCAGAATCCCTTTTCCACTTAATTTCCTATTTCTTTCTCAAACGTCATTTTCTTCCTTTTTTAGGCTCTACAGTAAATGGTTTCCTTTATTGTGCTCACTTAGCACTCCTAAATAGACATCTGTTTTGATGTTTTTTGCACAGTTTTATAATTATTTGATTACTGTATCTAATTTTCTAGCTAGAGCATGAATTTCTTGCAACAAAAAAAAATCACCTTATGCTTTTTTTTGTAGCAGAACTGATTATCGAAATCCTTCAAAGCCACGGTTTCTTTTCATTTCACATTGACAAATTAAGTAATTAAAAGTCCTTATTAAGTCATACCTGTTGGAGAAGAACATCGGTTGGAAATAACTTAGTGAAAATGTGTCACTCTTATGAACATGTGCCTTCCATTCTTATGACAAATTCCGAAGAATAACTAGGACCAAAAGGAGTGGAGAATGTGAATCACAGCCGTGGTGACTTACAGTGATTTTCAGAAGTGTGATTATTCCTGCCAAAGGTAATGTCATTTCTCAAAGATTCTCTAATAAAAAATGATTCCAAAATAGACCTTTACTCTGTTTAAAATAAGATACACTGAATTCAATAACTATCCCAATTTTTAAAAGCACATAAAAGTAGAAAGATAAAAGAAAAACTTCCATAATTCTACCCCAGAAGGTTACTTAGCAACTACTATGTGTCCCCCTACCACATGATCAGTTTGTGTTCTATATGAATACATATTAATTTAACACTATATACTAAAGTTTCAGTTAATTTCTTCAATTTGTTTAGCAAAATATGACTATTTTAACCCATTAAGGTATTTCTAATATGTTTTTGCTTTTAATTATATTATTTTCTTTATTATTATATATTATCCTTCACTTTTTTATGATAAAAACTTTATCCATTTAATCCAAACCAAATTCTCAAATGAAAAGTTAGCATTTTTCTCAGAGGTACATAAGAGCGCAATTATAAAAAACAAATATTTTAAAATTTCTTCTTTTTTTTTCTTTTTTTTAAAGAAGCATTTCATTACAGCTTAACAGTTTCCAGAGCAGATACATCTCTTTCAAAAGTGGCTATAAAATTTTTAGATTCACTGTTGAATTAATACAATTATACAATATTGAACTCAGTATAAGCCCTGTAAGACATAAATTTGAATGAGTTTTTAACTTTAAAAAAGATCTCCATTTCATTTTAAAATATAGTGTTTCTTACAGAAAGACTCATTATTTTTGCTCGTAACACTGAGATGTTGGTGTATGCATCTCTAATCTGTATGCATCTGATCATTACTAGTCATAATCGGTTGTACTCGGATCCTTGGCACCTGTGTATGTCTATAAAGTCATTGGGTAGATTTCAATGGTATTGTTTATCACCTCTATTAATTAACATGATGTAAAGTTTTACGCCTCCCCCTCAAATATAATTCATTTTTTAAAATTTGTTGGTTTGTTTTCGTGTGTGTGCATATCACACAGAACATCCCAAACCATCTTATTCAACTGTATACCCACTTGCCAAATGGCACCCTTGACTTTTAGTTTACTGAATTACTATAAAATGTTCTGTTAAGGCCATTTCTGCTGAGACCCACCCCCTGCCATGCACCACCAGACTACTGGGTTCTGGTCCTCAGAGCCTACTGATGCCTCCTCTTTACAATCATGTGGGAACTCCTGGTCACAATGTTTCTCAGGTGTTTTGAATAGAGGTGTGGAGGAAACTTGGAACCTCACAGACTTGTTTCAAATACCAGCTCTGCCAGGTATTATCCTTTGGCCTTAGTTTGCCATGATGTATCAGATCCCCACTGACACTCTATTGTGATGGGACAGTATTCTATCCCTGTTTCGCCATGGTGGCCCTGGTCACAGTATGCTGGCCACTAGTCACCTTCTGCATCCTCTAGTTCTTGCTCTTCCATTTCAAAGAGGCAGTGTCTACACTGTGTGGTGCCATATTACCTTCTGTCCTCGGGTTCTACCATCAGTGAGCCAGTCCCCTGGCCTATGTGCTTGTTGTTCTTCTGTATTGACCTGCACTCGGCTTGGTTTCTTGACAGTCTTTGCCCACTGGAACCACTATCTAAGCTGTATATCCTCATATCCTTCTTGTCTACTGCCTCAACCTCAGCCTCAGCATAATAGAGACCTTCACACTGCTTGTGGTAACCTATGTGTTCTCCTCCATGAACCATCCATGAAAACTGTTTCATTGTTTAGTGCAACATCTCTGTTAAATACTTCTGTGGTGGCTGACCAAGAAGCACACAGGAAGTCAGGAGGATTGCAAGTTCCACAGCTAGAAACAGTGGTTCTTCATAAACTTTGTTTCCTTTTTCTCAGCATTGACAGTCTCTCTACTTTTGGCACAACATATATTGTGAAATTGGACTGTGGCCCCTCCTGCCATCAGGGAGTACACTGTTGTCCTAACCAACCTGGTGTTCCACTTGATAACTTAGTTGGACTTTGGAAAGAAGAGCTGATCAAAACCTCTCACCTGAGGAAAAACATTCTAAACCCTCTGATGCTAAGATGAGGCAGCCCACTGCCCAGAAAGAAGAAACCACGCTGGCCTTCCTCATCCCCATGTCCTGTCTAAGTTGAAGTTGGTTGTGTGAGGCTGGAGAGTTCGTGACAAGGATGGTACCATCACTGCTGACTTGTCCTTTTCCCTTATAGGCCCAGGGATCCTTAAGAACCCATCATTAATTTAGAGGTTCTAAAACTGAGCTGGCAGGAAAGTCAGCTCTTGGTATAAAAACAAGGACCTGAGGTTGATGACCAACACCCAGTTTTCAGCTGTTATAGTAATCACTTTTCACCAAGTTCAGAGACCACAGAGCAGTGGCTACTACCTCAAATCCACAGCATTTCGTCTAGGTCATTTATTTGACTGACAAGTCTAGTGATCTACTGTGCACACCTGGACCTGGGGCTGCTGGTCTCTGAACTTCCCAGGGTGTTCTAGTCCCTACTTCACCTCCTTGATCTCGTGTGTGACTTTGGACGTGTGCTCTTTCCCATCAGCCTCATTGGGTTCATGTGTGTGCCTCAAAGGAGGTGTGCTGTATAATTTCCAAGTTCTATGCCAGTATGTGTCCAAGATCATATGAGGGAAGCTGTGTTCTGTATCAGACAAAAGACTTATGCCAGCAGAAGCATCAAGCATAGCATGCATTCCCCTTCTCATCCACAATCACTGGCTTTTTTTTTTTTAGCACAGTGGAACATGCCTGTAATCCTAGCATGTGGGAGGCAGAGTGGATCTCTGTGATTTTAAAATCAGTCTGGTCTACATAGCTAGTTCTGTTTAAAACTCTGTTTAAATAAGACAATAGAAAACAAACAAAAAATTCAACAAAACAAACCTAAAACTAAAATCACGGCTAACAAGACCCTCCCTTCTTTTGCCAGTGGGAAGCATCAGATGCCCATTTCCTTACACCAGAATGTGCTCCTTGATGTCCCTTCATGTTCCCTACTGTCAGACTCTCAGCTTTTGGTTGAACATTTTATTTCAAATTCTATCTATCTATCTATCTATCTATCTATCTATCTATCTATCTATCTATATTTTTTTAATTTGGCAGAAAGCTCTGTTAATAAAATTTAATTATAAATCATTTACATTTAGAAAAATTAAAAAGGAAATTTTTTTGGAATCTAGATATTAATCTTCAGCTATCACAAAGCATATATGTGGATTATAAGAAATACTCATTTGAAGAATATTTGCAAAGTCAAAACAGAAACCTCAAAGGTTGATTATGCATTCCATTAAGAGAACAAATTTAACAGTACCCAGATATTTTTTTTTTTTTTGCCATTTTGAGACAGGTTCTCCCTGTAGCCCCAGATGTCCTGTAACTCACTATGTAGACCAGGCTGGCCTTGAACTCACAGAGGACTGCCTCTGCCTCCAGAGTCCTGGGATTAAAGGCATGCACCACCAAGCCTGGCCGATGCTTTGTTTTTTTATCTTTTGTCATCACTTTAAAGGCTCAGCCATGACTTATTACAACTAATTTATTGGTGAGAGAGATCGTCAATTGCCACTAAGGATCAGGGAACACTTTTTGCTTAAAATAACATTTGTTTAAAGTACACACACACACACACACACACATGCACACACACAAACACACACACATCACATACATTTCAGACTCTTCATACTGTTAGAAACATGAATGTAAGGCAACAGTATCTCATAAGCTGTTATTAAAAAAGGCACATAGTTTGTTCTTGCATCATTTTAATTTCTGACACAAAATAAGTGTCTAAGCCACAAAAAAAATAAGCAACAACCCCCACAAACACTTCAAGCAATAAATGGAACTGAATAGATAGATAGTTCTCAAAAGAAGAAATGCAAATAGCCAATGGAAGTTTCAAAAAGAGTTCCAACACTTTTAATCATCAAAGAAAGGGAAATTAAGCCCAGTTTGATTGTCTCTTTCACCCCAACCAAAATGACCATCTTCCTGAAAACAAATGCTAGAGAAGATGAGGGGAAAGAGGAACCTTCATACACTGATTATGGAAATATGAACTTGGGCAGCTACTGTGGAAGTCCATACGATAGTATCAAAAAAAACAACTAAAAACTAAAAATAGAACTACCAGATGATTAGCTACACCACCCTGGGGAAAAGCCCAAATGGTTAATTAGTCCTTCCACAGAGATACTTACATATCCATGTTGTTGTTACACTACTTCCTGAGAAATGGAACCAGCCTATATGTATTCATTTACAGATAAAAAGATGAAGAAAATCGTGGACATACACACATTGTAATTTTATTCAGTCACAATGGAAAATGAAATCATGACATTTGAAGGAAAGAAATTAGAACTGGAAATCATTTTGCTAGTTGAAATAAGCCGAACTAAGCTAAACAAATATGGTAGGATGTTTTCTCTCACAAGTGACCTCAGTTTAAATTTGTGTTTATACACACACACACACAAATATATATGTGTGTGTATATACATATATATATATATATAAAATGTGTGTGTGTATGTGTGTCTGAAGAGATGATTCAGTAGATAAGAGTGCTGTTACTTTGGCAGAGGACCAGAGTTGTTCCCAGAACCCACATCGGGCCTATAAGTTCTGCTTCATGGGATAGAAGGTGTACTGGCCTTTGTAGGCAACCATACCCTCACACAAATACACACACACACACACACACACACACACACACATACACACAAGAAAATAAAACAATATTTACATTTATTGTGTGTGTGTGTGTGTGTGTGTGTGTGTGTGTTGGTCATGAACAGGGATCCCAAGAGGGAAGATCAGATGTTAGGTGAGGAGGAAGGACAGAGAGGATGATGAAATATTTGTGATATGAAAATAGTAATGGTGCTACTTGGAGGAAACAAGGGACCAATGAGATGGGAGAAGGCAGATTGGAGGAAAGGAAGAAGTAAGAGCTCTACTACTCTGTGTATAGCCTAATACTTATAGAAATAAACAAGAAATAATTAGTAACAGTTATTTTAAATAGATAATTTTAATTTTTGAGCTAGACACTCACTGTGTAGCCCAGGCTGGTCTTGCAGTGACTATGTAGCCAGTATGACCTCAAGTCTATGAGCATCCTGCCCCAGTCTGAGTACTGGAGTTACAAGCATGTTCCAACATGCTTAGCTGTATAACATCCTTTATGATGATAATATTATAAACATACATTATTAACCTAACAGAAAAATATACAAGGCTAGAACTTATTTGCATTTTTTATTAAAAGATCAAGCAAACATGAAAGCACCTATTGAAGTTTTAGAAAATAAATCAATATTGTAACGAATTGACGTTTATAACTCATTTGTCTCTTCACAAAAATATGGGTCTTCTAAATTTATGATTTTGCTTTGGGTGCTGAGTTTATATGCCATATTCATATCGTTTAACAACGTTCCATTTTTTGACACTGAACATATTTTGCGGAAGTCACAGATACAAGAAATAAAGATTCATTAGTTTCTAAGAGCAAAGGAACATACGTATCTTTATTAAGTGCATTACAGACAAAGTACTGAAACACTGTTTAGAAGAATACAGTGTAAAGCCTCACGAAGATTGATTTTCCTATAATAAAAGTGTCCAAAAGGGGGCTAGATACAAGCCACAGAGGAAAATAGTGTTTTCCATGTTGCTCTGCCTGTCACCCTGTGGCACGTTAAGTATGAGGCCAAGCAAAGGGAGGTAATTGAAAAGCACCGGGCCAGCAAATGTGAATGTTCTGCACATTAAACGTTGAGAAACCATGTAAAATGGATTGAGGAGAACGACAACAAGCAGCATCACTGGAGGCAGTTTGGCAGTTGCTCTCTCTTCTTACAGCATTTCCCTGTAATGCTCATTTTCCACGAAGATGGAAAGAGAAAGATATTACATTCATTATTTTGTATCTATTACTTCTGTGATAATGCTATTTGAATACTGGGTTTTAACCTTTGTGTAATTTTAAAAAGCAAAAACTATGAAGGTTAATTTATGCTTTTCATTCACTTATTGGGTGTTGTGCCTTTAGATTAGGAGAGGTGATTCTGCTTGAGGAAAATAGGTTTCTTTATAAATATGAATCTTTTTTCACTGTAATGTGATTTATAATACACTTATGCCATCTTTGATATAACCTTCCTTTTAATGATTTCCAGTTGAAACATGAAAAAAAATTATTCAATGGCAGTGCCATAGTAAAATAAGACTGTCTCATTGGGAATTCATGAAGATCATGGGAATAGAAAGAGGGATTCAAAGCAGATATTAATATACAATTATATCCAACTAAATATCATAATGAAACAAATCAAGGAATAGGATATTCCTCTCCTAAAACTCCAGTGTATGTAAAATATGCATCAGTCTGATGAAGGTGGCTTGTTTTGCTTCATCTTTATGAAGTGTACCATCCAATCATAGAAAAATTTAAAAACGTCATTTTCAGAACTCACAGAATTGCTTCATTTGAAGTTGAGGGATTCTTGCATTTCTGATCAAGGGGCACACACACCATCCTCTCTTTCCCGCCTTTTCTTTCTGTCACAAATCTTTGATCTAAGGAATTGTGTCATTTGCATTCTCATAAAATTCTGTGTATACATGTGTCACAGACATAATAGTTTTTTTTCTACAATGTTTACAAAACAATGAACACTAAATTCTTAAATATATGTAAATATAACAATCTAAATCAATTACATATTTATGAATATTGTATATAGGCATATTATTATAGGTGTATGTTTGTGCATATATGCAAATTTTAATTTTTGTACATGTGTTCATACATTTATGCACATCTATATTTATATCTATGTTAGTTTTCTGTTGAGCCTAAATTTTCAAAACTGCCTTAAGAATTCAACAATAAGAAAGATACTACATTCATTATTTTATATCTAAAAATAAGCTTCTTTAAAAGAAATCATTCTTATCTTCAAGAAGGAATATAAAAGAAGTAATTTTAAAACAGAAGAGACTACTACTGTGTGGTCATACACAGACATTGTCTGTGAATTGCTCTCATCTAAGTGACACATCTATAATGTAACCAATACACCTAAGGCTCATGAAACATGAACAAGGGATAAAGAAGGCAATAACGAAGATCTCAATTCTCATTAATGAAACTACTTCATGTAACAGAGGACTAGGAACACAAAAGGTCTCAAATGGTCAACGTGTAGAGACTAAGAGCCTGCAGAATGCCAGTTCTTGGACAGGACTCCTATATTAAACTACACCCACCCAGGGCTCAGGGACCATTGCAGAAGAAGGGACAGGAAGATTGTAAGAGGCAGGGAGGAGGTACATGACCATATGGAAACAGAGTCTTACAAGCTCCTTGGACCCTGCTCACATGAATCTACAGCAACGGTGTCAGCATGTACAGGACTCATTCTAACTGAAACAGACAAAAGCCCAGCATAGAACTGGAAAAATGGACAGCTGACCCCCAATCTTAGCAGAAGAAATATTGGCAACTGATTAATGCTAGGTGAGGAAGTGCTGATCTTCATAAAGCGAAATATTCTAGATAGGCTAACTAGACTTCAGTAAATGAACTTGTACTGAGGGATGTCTGGGGACACTAACTTGACACAACAGGCCTTAAGACAAATGACAGAATGTATGAATTTCAGAGGAGGGCTATGGGAGGGTGCCAGTGGGGAATGGGGCATAAAGATGATTCAGATTGATTGGGATATATGAAATATACAAAACTTCAATTAGAAACAATAAACAAAATATCTTTTAAAATTAAAAAAGAAATAATTTACTTTTAAATTCAAAACCAAACTTTACTATTCTAAACTGTGTGTAAGACAATGTATATGTGTTTTGATGCTCCTTTTTTCTGCAGGACCGCACTCTATGACCTTCAGAAGACATTTCCACTCTGCGTTTACTTTCCTCATGTGTAGAGATAAAAGAACTTTGTATTAAGTTGTTATACTCCCAGATAGGTAAAATACAAGATTAAAAGACTTTAGGCATCTCTTTTAAAAGTATAATGCATATCATGTTTCATATTCAAATCCCTGCCTTTGAAAATCATGTCTTTGACTTTCATTTCACCTACAGAAGTTTAATTCTCACCTCAGTTTCTCTCCAATGCGATCATTTGCCTTCATTGGTGGTAAGGCGCTCTTGCATGAAAAGAACACTCAGTGGTCATAACAATTCAATTTTGTGAATACAGTGGTAACTTTTCATAAAATATATATGCTCTACTTTCTCTGCTTAGCTTTGCATTGTGTCAAAATGTATTTTTAGATTGGTACATATCTTTTGTTAACATACCTTACTTAGTTAAACTGTGTATTTTAGGTTTTTACTAATCATATAGACTTCATTATCATCTATCAGATGCACATCAGATAGATTATAGCCTTTTGTAGAAGATATATGACCAGTACACAGTCAGTGATCTTATATCATGAAAGAGCAGCAATGTTCATGTGAAATCCTGACACAAGAGTGGGTTTGAAATGAGGAACATTCTTTTTATACTTTTTAAGCTACCTTTATACTCTCTCTCTCTCTCTCTCTCTCTCTCTCTCTCTCTCTCTCTCTCGGTAGAAGTCAAGGACAACTTATAGGAATTGGTTCTCTCCTTCTACCATGTGGGTCCCAGGGATGGCAATTCAGGTAGTCAGGCTTGGTGACGGCTGATAATCTGCTGTACCATCTCACCAGTCCCCAAATGAGGGAAGTTCTAAATTATACCTCCTTTTACTCTTCTGTCACTCTATGTTAGGGATGGAAGCTATGGCTGATTTTATTACAAATGTGACTGTCCTCTATATCCTGTATTTGAAAAATTCATACTTTGGTCATTTCAATTTTTGATGTAAACTTATACAGAAAACGCTGTAAATGTAAATATCAGCTAGGTGTAATGTAAGTCTTTTCTGTAATGCTTAAATTATACATATATATATATAATATATATTATATATATAGTTTTTAACTTTTACAGAAACTTATTGAGAATTTCATACATGCATATAAGGTGTTTTGATCAAATCCATGCCCACTCCCTCCCCTCCAACAATCCCCCCCTCTGAAAAGGTAACCCTAAAATCTTTTAAAGATTAGATACAAGCTCCCAAATACTTTTGACAATTTTGCCTTTGGAACAGAGTATGTTACTAACAGGCCCAAGGGCATTTTGACTTTTAGCCCAGAAACTGGCTACATTTCTTTGGGGTCTTTTTACCCTAACTGCCTAACCAATTCCTACCTCCTATTCTTATCACACCATCCTCTGAAGGGGTTATCAAAATTGACAATAGGGAATAGGGACTCAGATGGCTCTGGCTTCTTCCATGATGAACAGGGATGCAGAGTGGGGCAATTGGAGAACCCCTTCAGTGGGTCTATCTAAAAGACTCCAAAATTGTATAACTTTTGTCTCTAAGGGTAAAAGAAAGTCCTTGAATCATGAATAGGAGATGTGAAGGAGAAGAAAGGCAAGCAACATTACAAGTTCTGGACAGGGAACTAGAAAAAAGTCAGAACAGGGCAAGTTTCAAATGTTCATATGAGAGTCCATTGGAGTCTCTTGACAAGGGCTTCCAAAAGCATCCCTCTATTGGGTTCTTCCTCATTTTTCTTTTATCTTCCAAGGCTGGACTAGTTGGCTGGGAAGACTGGCTGGATACTCAGGTAAGGGTCCAGTGACCCTGCTTGGCATTCCTTTAATGAATGAGCACAACTGTCAACAAGCCCAATTGTGTCTATGTTTCATGATCAGGCTCAGCCGAAGCCATGATTATGGTAGTTATTTCAAGCACAAGGAACTGGTGTATAGCATCATCTTATTAAAGGGACCTGGAATTTAAAAGGATTTGGTGCTAGGAGCCACGTATGAGGGAGAACATACATCGTTTGTTTTTCTGAGTCTGTGTTACTTCACTTAGCATAACAGTTTCTAGATCCATCCATTTACCTGCAAATTTCATTATTTCATCTTTCCTTACTGCTGAATAGTACTCCATTGTGTAAATATACTACATCATTTTTAACAACTCATCAGTTGAGGGAAACTTAAGTTTCATTAATCTCTTAGCTATTGTGAAAAGAGCAGCAACAAACATTGTTGTACAAGTTTCTCTACAATAGGATGAATCCTTTGGGTATATGCCAACGAGTGGTATAACCAGGTGATAAGGTAGGTTCATTTTTAGTTTTTTAAGAATTCTCCACACTGTTTACCATAGAGATTACACAAGTGTGCAACCCCGCCAGCAGTGAATGAGTGTTCCCCTTTCTCCACATCCTCCCAAGCATTTGGTATCCTTTGTTCTCTTGATCCTAGCCAGTCTGATTGGGGTAAGGTGATACCTTAGGGTGGTTTTAATTTGCATTTCCCTAATTATTAACAAAAAGCCCAGGCCCAGATGGATTTACAGCAGAATTCTACCAGATTTTTAAAGAAGACCTCCAACCAATACTACTTAAATTATTCAAAATGATAGAAACACTGGGCGGGGGAGAATGCCCAAATTCCTTCTATGAAGCCATCATCACTCTAATACCCAAACTGGGTAAAGACACAGCCAAAAAAGAAAACTATAGACCCATATCCTCAATGAACATAGATGCAAAAATTCTCAACAAAATACTTGCAAACCACATACAGACATACATCAAAAAAATCATCCACCATGATCAAGTAGGCTTTTCCCAGAGATGCAGGGATGGCTCAATATATACAAGTCAATAAACATCATCAAGCATCTAAATGGTCTCAAAGAAAAAAACCACATTGTCATCTCAATAGATTCAGAAAAGGTTTTTGACAGAATTCACCATGTATTTATATTCCAAGTCCTAGGTGGAACTGGACTGGAGGGAACATACCTTAACATAATTAAAGCTATATACAACAAACCCACAGCCAACATCATTCTAAATGGAGAAAAACTGGAACCATTCCTATTAAAATCATTAACCAGACAAAGATGCCCACTGTCTCTACTCCTTTTAAACATAGTGCTTGAAACTCTTTCTAGAGCAATAAGACAGGAGAAGGAAATTAAAGGAGTACTAATTGGGAAAGAAGAGGTCAAACTATCACTTTTTGGAGATAATATGATAGTATACCTAAGAGATTCCGAAAGTTCCACCAGAAAACTCTTAGAACTGATCAACACTTTCAGTATAGTGGTAGGTTAGGAAATCAGTCTACAAACATCAGTAGGTTTCTATATACCAATAAGAAGCAATTGGAGAAATAATACAGGGAAATGCTCCCATTCACAATTGCTGCAAAAAAATTAAAATATCTTGGAATAAATCTGACCAAAGACACCAAAGATCTCTACAATGAAAATTTTAAATCATTAAAGAAAAATTGAGGAAGAGATCAGGGGATGGAAGGACCACCATGTTCAAGGATTGGAAGAATTAATATTGTGAAAATGACCATCCTACCAAAAGCAATATATAATGCAATCCCAATCCCCATGACATACTTCACAGAATTAGAAAAATCCACCTTTAAATTCACATGGAGGCACAAAAGACCCCAGATAGCCAAAGTAACCCTAAGCACAAAGAGAAACACTGGGGGATTACTATACCAGATCTCAAAGTATACTACAGACCCATAGTCATAAAAACAGCATGGTACTGGTGCAAAAACAGACACATAGATCAATGGAATGGCATTGAAGATCCAAACCTGAGTACATGCAATTTCAGCCACCTGATATTTGACAAAGTTGCCAAGAACACACAATGGAGGAAAGACAACATCTTCAACAAATGGTGCTGGCAAAACTGGATTTCCACCTGTAGAAAAATGAAACCAGATCCATATCTTTTGCCTTGCACAAAAGTCAACTCCAAATGTATCAAGGACCTCAATGTGAAACCGGAAACCCTGATACTATTAGAAGACAATATTGGCAGTAACTTATAGGATATAGGTGTAGGAAAGGATTTTCTAAATCAGACAGAAGTTGCTCAGGAATTAAAGTCAGCAATCAATATGTGGGACTTCATTAAACTAAAAAGTGTCTGTACCACAAAAGAAACAATCAAAAAAGTGAACAGAAAACCCACAGAATAGGAAAGAAAATCTTTACCAGTGACACATCTGAAAGAGGTTTAACATACAGAATACACAAAGAACTCAAAAAACAAAGAATCAAGAAACCAAATGACCCAATTAAAAGATGGGCTAGAGATCTAAACAGAGAGTTGTCAAAGGACGAAATACAAGAAACATCTCAAAGTGTTCCACATCGTTAGTACTTAAATTACATTAAACACATCAATTCATCAAGCATTTATCATTTTTATGTAGAGAAAACTTTCAAAGTCAGTTTTTTAGCCTTTGATAATTATATTGTTATATATAGCCCCAGAGCCAAACAGTAGCAAACCAGGACTATCTAACTGTGACACAGAATCCACTGACCAAGCTTTCTGCAGAATTTTCTCTTGCTCTTCTCAGCTTCTGGTACCCACCATTTTTCACATATTAGTGAGATCATGAAGTACTTATCTTTCTCTGCCTCGTTTATTTCACTTAACAGAATGCTTTTCAGTTTTATCCATGTTGGCACCAATGACAAGAATTCATTCTTTTTCTGGCTAAATAGTATTTTAGTGTGTGTGGACTATTTTCTTTATCCATTCATCAGTTGATGAACCTTTACTTACTTCCATTTCCTACATATCATGAATATTGAAACAGAGAATATGAACATCTAAATATCCCTTTGCTGATTTCATATATATGTTTAATGAATACTAAATATTCTCTTTTAAATTTTAAAGTTTTAGGCATACTTTTTGGGGGGATTTTTTTTGAGACAGGGTCTCCTTGTAGCCCCCATTTTGTGGAACTCACTATGTAGACCAGACTGGCCTTGAACTCACAGAGATCAGCCTGCCCCTGCTCCCTGAGTGCTGGGACTAAAGGCGTGTGCCACCATGCCCACCTGTGAATAAGATTTTTAAACTAACTGGGCCTGCTTTCATAGTAATTCAGGTCTTTATGTGACTTTGTCACTATTGTTATATGGAACTAGGTGCATTTGGCTTTTATACCTCATATAGATATTTTAGAAATCAGGATAAATTATGATCATTGAAACCAACAGTAAAACTACATGACAAGATCTACATACTATTTATTCATACATGGATATTTTGGAATACTGTTAGTAATGTTTCATAAGTCATAACCATACATTTATGAGCTATAATGTAGTATTATGACACACTTCTATGATCACTATATGGAATGACTGTCAAGCCAATTAGCGAATCCGTCATCTCATGTTTTGTGATTTGTTTTAAATACTGAAGAATTTTGACATACAGATGATGATGAATGACACGTTGCTTTTGTTATCCATCCCACAGACTTTTGCCTTTGTTTCCCTGAAACTTTGTTCATGTTGTCCACTATCTCCCTTTCTCTCCTGGACTCTCAGACTCTGGTGATCACTAAATTGTTACTTATGTTAATTCAACTGTTTTAATTTCTAAACATAAGTGAGATCATATGCTAACTGCTTCTCTGTGGCTGATGAATGGTGAATGTACCAGAATAAGATACCAGACTGATAATATGTCCTTTATTTAGAACAAATGAATTAGTCATATTCTTTAAAGAGTGTTTTCACAATAAAAAATACCTGAAATATGTAGACTATGGTATGATTATACTGGTCTGAAGATCAAACTTTTCACCATGGAGTTTCAGCCTTTGGTGAGACTTTGCTTTTCTGTCCTGTGTGGTAGAAGGTGTACTATGCAGAAGTGCTACCATATATTTATACTATTGATTAAACATGGAGAGAGATGAAAGCCTAAGGATCTTTCAGAAACAAACAAACAAAATTTTTTTTGCTACATTTTGTAAGAACTTTGTGTATTTGATTGTTTGTTGTAGAGGCAAGGATACCACGTTTTAGAATGTGATCTCCAAAGTGTTTTATGTGTAGCACAGTGTTTGAACAAGATGATTACAAAGATCAGGAAGAAAATCATAACTTCTGGTTTTAGAAGAGTTAATTAGTCATACAGATCTCTAATTTTGGAAATTTTGTACATGAGGAATGCATTTTATTATTTATAAACAGAGCAGCCTAAACAAAACATTTTACTAATGGAGAGCACATTCAATGTGAAGATTGCTGTTACAGCGAATGGGAGATTAATGGCATCCTATTTATAAAGGCTAGCAAGCTGTCAATAAGAAGTTCATTTATCTGTTTTCCCATGTCCGCAATAAAGCACATTTACCTGAAATGTCATTATTCCTGCAATCTACTGACAAATTATACATAACAGATCAAGAAATATATCATTTATCTGTTTTCCCATGTCTGCAATAAAGCACATTTACCTGAAATGTCGTAGTGTGGAATGACTGCCAATGCTAAACATACAGAAATGCCTACTTTGTACTAAGTAGCTGTATTGATTTGAGAAGCTACATCAAAGCAAATGCCTATGTATAATTATTGTCTTTCTTCCAAAATGTCTAACCTAGCACAATGCAAAGTTTAAATACTTAGTGTGTCTGCTTTTTATTAAATATATTCAATATTGTTGAGACTTCCTTTCTGTGCTTGATCTATAAACAAATGAATAGAAAACGAGTTTAATAAATCATTGGTGGCAGATTCAAGAGAGCCCTGCTGTTTCTTTTGACTGAATGCAAAATGAATGTGGTCTAAACTTTAAAAGAAGTAGAAGATGAAGAAATTGGGTAACAGAAGGACATTATAACTATCAACTGCTTGTAACCTTTGTAGTTCTTTTATAAGTTTTAATGAAAACCATTGTTATGTTTGTCACAGCAAGATTAGTATAATCAATTAAACTGTACCCAGTTTATATTTCCCCTTCAGGTGTTTACTTCCATGGTGCCTGATTAATTTTTTAAAGATCCATTTATGAGAGGGCTTTGCTAGCTTGGTGACTCTTTGATCAAGAACTTACCAGCTAATTCTTCTCTAAGGTACCATCTCTAATGTAAATCTATCAGATCTGCTAATCATGCGAATTACAATTTTATTACTTAAATACTGGATTACAGCTGTCAAGTAGAGTCCATCTCAGAGTCACGGTTGAGAAAATTGTATCCAATTCTCAGTTTTTTAAAAATTCATTACACCTTACAAAAAATACTGTTCCCAGAACTCATGCAATGAGAGTGTCAAATTACATAGATACTACATTACATCATTCTTCATCAGCTTGATTTTTGTGCTGTTAGTCAGTTTTTAGTACTCTAGTGTGAAAATTGTTGCTTTGTTTATTCCATTTGAAATCTGAATAGTCCCATGTCAAAGTGACAGATAACTTCTTGGTTTTGGTAATATAACAAGGAAGCTCACAATTTCTGTAGTCATATATAATTTGGATATGACACTACATGGAGGTGAGTTATTTTTACTAATGTTCAAAATATATGGAATAAATAATTTTAGCAGTGCGGAATGATTGTGGGTCAGGTCATGGAATATTACCTCAAGTTGTGTTTCAAACTGAGCCTGAGGTAGTCGGGGGCTCTTGCACAATTATGACTGGGTGGAGGATGAAATGAGGGCAGTGCTCTGGACTGAGAGGACTATGGATCTGGCATTTAAGAAACACCCCTCATCAGTCACTTCTACTTGTAACAGAAGAACTAGTGGGGCATGGCAAGTATGTTGTCTTAGTGCATATCCTAGAAAATTGAAATGGCTAAAGTCTCAGAGAATGGTGTACATTTCATCCTATACTTCTACACTCTAGAGAGTATGAACTGATGAACTTTAAGTTATTTCTAGCCTTGAAGTATTTATTCATTGAGGTAAATACAACACCAGAACTGGTGGAATAGGCTTTTATACCAGCTCTGGGGGAGGCTGAGGCAGCAGGATTTAAGTTTATAGTTCGTGGCTATGGATGTCAAGACCAGCTGAGTAAACTTAGAAAGACCCTGCATTAAAGTAAATAAAAATAATAAATTTTTTTGAAAATAGAAATAAAATAAAATTAAATTAAATTAAAAAATAAAATAAAATAAACTTCCAGGTATACAACTCAGTGGTAGAATGCTTGCATGTTCATTAGGCACTAGGCACAATCCCCAGTACTGCAAATATTTAGCTTAAGCAATAAGAAAATTAAATGTAATTTTAATCATACAAACACAAATAAAACCAAATACAATGCAGAATAAACAGAAATTGATGAAATTTGGGATTTTTTAAAAGGAAATAGTTCAGTTGAACAGACTGTACCCATAAATAAGTATAAAAATATATTTTATTTATGCATGATGGATTCATTATAATCTTTTCCTTAAAATACATGAATGGAAGCTGTTACTAAGTCTAAACATGATCTTATACAACTATACTCTCACAACTGTAGATACAGGAAACATGCCCTTAGATACACAGATGGTGGTATAGCTGTCTGACTTGGCACTGATTCTAGCTGAAAGAAGCAAATGGTAACTATCCTTTGAAAACTCCTGATTCTCAGGTCATAGTCATGCCATTTTTTTAAATTATTTAATAACCACATGATTAGAAGCATTTCATTACAGCATTAACATATTCAATAACAATTTCCAGAGCAAAGATGCTTC